>NC_089826.1:5097500-5225000 GCF_035046505.1 Tiliqua scincoides
TGAACTTCTACAATGGTCAGCCATTATTTACCTTTCCTGATTGGGTCACTGCAGGGATCCTTAACTACAACCAGTCCAAGGTTACTAAAGTGCATGCCTGATTTCATCACCACGGAACAGTCTGATTCAGTACTAAATTATCCTAAAGGCTTTTCTGCAAGGAGGCCTGGGGGGATAAAAATACAAATACCTTTCACTGGGCTTGTAGAAGACAGTTTGTAAAGAATTGTTGCTAGGACTAGAATGAAGAAACAAACTTTCCAAGAACCAGGTATGTAGCATCTGTCATAAGCCCATAACCATCAGTTCTTGGCTGGGGACACGGACTTGAGAACACCTGGAAGGAGACACTTCTGTTTACACTAGAGCAAGACAACATAAGAAGAGCCCTGCTGGATCAGGCCAAAGGCCCATCTAGTCCAACTTCCTGTATCTCACCGTGGCCCACCAGATGCCAAGACAACAAGAGACCTGCATCCTGTTGCCCTCCCTTGCATCTGGCATTCTGAGGTAGCCCACTTCTAAAATCAGGAGGTTGCACATACCCATCATGGCTTGTAACCTGTGATGGAATTTTCCTTGAGAAATCCATCCAATCCCCTTTTAAACGGACAGTGTTAACCCTGGGCAATGTTATGCCCAGGGCTACAGCTAGAGACTGTGTCCCCTCCCCCAGGCTGGTGGAAGGCTGGGCACCGCCCCCCCTTCGCTTACCTGGGCAGTCAGGAGCCTCATGTGGCATCCTAGAGCGCTTGGAAAGCCATCTGAGTTTCTGATGGGCCCTTAAATTGTACTTCTAGAAAACCCTCTGGAAGCTCAGGCAGAGCTTGACGCTGCAGGATGCCTCGCATCTGGTGTCATGTGATCCCCTGGCTCTAACACCAAGGATGCCACTAAAGGCATCTATGCCAGACACCATCACCTGATCCTAAGGCAAGGAGTTCCACAGACTAATTCCACATTGGGTATAGAAATATTTTCTTTTGTCTGTTCTAAGTCTCCTGAGGCAGAGGCCAGGTGTAGGCAATCATACTTGACTCATTCAGTCCCGATGCCATAAACTGCTTGCCTGTTCAATGTTGGGTCTAAAAGGGCTCTTCATCCGGAACGCCTAGAATTCCATCACTGGGCTAGATTCAGACCCTGAGATTCCTGGTTCAGCCATTAGACTGTCTCCTTTGTGCCTAGCAGTGTGATCCTATGTACTCAACATACGTGTGATCCTATGCACGCCTTCCTGTGTTTGATGGGATTTACTCGCAGATTATATAGTCGGGTCCAGGCTATACAGTATAGCATTGTAGTGATAGGGAACTGGAATGATAGGGAACTGGAACTGCGTTGGTTAAGACTATGAGGGCCCAATCCTATCCAACTTTCCAGCACTGGTGCTGCTGCAATGCAGTCCTGTGGTAAGGGAGCAGACATTCTCTTTCCTTGAGGAGGCCTGAGCCCTGGCTACCCCCCCACCACCACCACCACAGGAGGCAGTGCCCACCCCATTGGTTTGGCTGCATTGGCGCTGGCAAGTTGCATAGACTTGGGCCCTTAGTTATGTACTTAGCACTATTCAAGTTCTGCTTGAAGCTGCTACCTTCAAGCAAACCCATATCCCTGAGTGTTGCAACTGTCATTCAAGGATGACACCACTCTATCTACCTTACAAAACTGTTGGAAAGTATTGCTGAAATGATGTTTGTGACATTCTCTGAACACATCAGTCATTCATTCATTCATTCATTCACATTTTTATACCAAAGCTCCAAGGAGCTCAGGGTGGTGTACATGGCTCCCTTTTGTCCCCACATCAAGCCTGTGAGATAGGCGAGACTGAGAGACAGTGTCTGGCGCAAGGTCACCCAGGGCACTTCATTGAGCCTGGATATTCCCCTGCAAAATTTGATTGTTTCCACAGAATCGTGGCCCATTTTAAATGCACACCTCTTCTCTTGTGCGCCATGGCATGCTGGCAAACAGGAAGATAGGGAGAAATGGTTTGATGAACGAAAGCGCATAAGGGCAGTAGATATTTCATCATGTAGCTTCTGTCTAAGCAAGTTACACAGTTGAATGCCTTAGATGACGAAAACATCTCAGTGTAAAACATGAATGAGTGGTAATATCTTAGGACGGAGCTGTATCATCATTCCTTATGAGTATGCATGTATGAATTTTACTAGTGCTGTTTGTGAGAGTGCATGTGGAAATTGCTGTCAACAAAAGAGATAGAACTGGAGTCAATGCCCTGATGGACACTTTTTCCTGCTCCCTTAAGAGCAAGAGCACATGTCTTTCTCCGGTCTCAGATGAGTCTGTCATTCGGACCCATAGAGGTTCCCAATTATCTCCTAAACCAGCCATTTTCAACCACTGTGCCATGGCACACTGGTGTGCCGCAAATGGTCCCAAGGTGTTCCACAGGAATTTGGGAGAGGGTCATTTATCAATAGAACCATTGGGGGATGTGAGTCCCCCCATTGACCGCACAGTGTGCCTTGTCAATTGCCAAAAAACTGATGGTGTGCCTTGACCATTTCAGTGCCTTGCCAGTGTGCCATGGGACGAAAAAGGTTGAAAATCACTGTCCTAAACATTAGCTCCCACTATGGAAATGTTAAGCAACCATTTGGGGCCATTATCTTGAAAGCTGCCTATGAAGAGAACAGTAAGCTAGAAGGAACTCCACCCCATTGAAACACACTCTCTCTCTCTCTCTCCCCCCCCCCCCCATTTGAATCAGTCAGTCCTGGAACCTTAGCATGAAACCTCTGGATATTTCCCCTCTTCTCAACTATCCCTGTGTTGATGTGCACTCTGCTTCAGTTAGCTCTGATGGAGCCTAGCTAGACATTTCTGCTCCTCTGCTGCTCCTAAACTTGCTTCAAAAATCTTCATTCTTGAGGATTTCCCAAATGAAACGTCACTGGTGGATTGTGACAGCAAAGGTCCCTTTTGGCAATTGTTGCCTTTGGCTTTTTTGGCTGCGTCTGTTTCCAGATACATGTGCAAATATCTGAGCGGGTGGGGGGAAGCCCAGAGAAGTACTGAATATATTTGATGTCAGAGTTGTCACCCCCCCCCCCCAAAACCAAACTCACCATTTGTTCATGGAAAGATGTTTTATAGGCAGCTGCAAACAGTAGCATAGCTAGATCTCTTTTGCAGGCAGTAGTGTAGCTAGAGGGGCATGCAAAGCACTAAGTTTTGCAGGTGCCTGAACGCACCATGCAATAATCCCTCCCCTCCCCTTTGGAGGCATTCCAGGTGGTGGGGGTTTTGCTCCCACTACCCAGAATGGCTCCAAGGGGAGGGGCTTCCTTCGCACCACAGTGAGGCACCCTGCAAAACTTAGTGGTTTGCACCTCCTCTAGTTACACTACTGGCTGCAAAAGAGATTTGCTGCCTGGGTACAGGCAAAGCTGAGGACAGTGCAAACGGGACATTGTGTGGAGGGGAGATCTTTGGGTTCTCCTTAAGCCATTTCTGCCCAAAGTTTCATATATGCAACAGGGATAAAATGCTTATAGCTGTGGGCCAGGCAAAAATGTGTTAAAATGTTGCTGAAAGATGAACATTTTTGAAAATATATTTAGGATCTTTAGAGCCCAATCCTATGCATGTCTACTCAGAAGTAAATCCCACTGTAGTCAATGGGGCTTACTCCCGGAAAGGATTGCTGCCTTAGAAGTGCAAGAAAAACATATCCTATAGAGCAGGGGTGCTCAAACTTTCAACTTTAGGGATGCTGGACCTTTAACAAGTGTATAGAAGAGAGAATTGCAGCAGGTGCAACTTGTCATCCCACAGATGACAAGCTGCACCTGCTGAAATTCTCTCTTCTATACACTTGTTAAAGGTCCAGCATCCCTAAAGTTGAAAGTTTGAGCACCCCTGCTATAGAGAGTGAACACACACAAATGTAGGTTTCATGGTGACATAAATGTGTATTAACCCTGGTCTGTGATGCACAAAATACTCGATTTGTGATGTTTCTCCACATGAGCAAAATTATTCTGTGTGTGTCTGTGTGAATAAGTGAGCAGAATGCGTGCTGTTTTTGAGTCAGCATTTTGCCAACGCTGCTATATAGTCTCTAAAGTGCTATTAAGGTAAAAGGCTCCAATTTGGTTAGGACACTTTCTGTCTTGAGGTGGTACTTAATGTAAAAGCAGCAAAATGTGAGTGCTCATGATTGAACATGCAGGAAAATGTGAAGAGAACCCGTTTAGCACTGCATACTTTGGTGCATTGCCTAATGTTTTGGGAGAGCTGTGAATGAGATTAAAAATCAGAATCTGAGCATAAAAACTGATTTGATGGCTTTGGGACTAGAAAGAAATAGAAAACAGTGCAAAGAAATGAGGGGAATAAAAAATGAAATTACAATTCTATGTAAATTCCTTCCTTCTATTTTGTTAGCACCAAGAGGTTTAACCCGCTTTGATTAATATGCTAACGTTCTGAATAGACTCTGAATTGGATTCTATTGGTCAGGAAGTCCCCATGGGTGAGGGACAATGACCCAGAATGTACATGAACAAGAAGATGTTTTAGAAATATATGTGGTCCCCCAACATGTGGAAACAAGGTAATAAAAGAAAAACTCACTATCATTTGGTATACTGGTGGTAAAATTATTCTGAATTAATTTCTCTGTATCTGCATCTTGGTGGCTGCCAAAGCACCCAAGGTAAATTCTTATATGCAGAAAAGGTAATTCTGCCCCCCAAGATGTTGCAGTAATCAACCTCACTTGGAAATAAAAACGAGAAATCTTGTGATATCCCCATAAGGATACCTTCTCATCTGCAAATATATGTTAGCTGGAAAAAGGAGACAATTTCTGGCCAAAGGCTTCAGTGCTCTAATTCCTGTTGCAATTTCATGTTTGGTCTTTTTACTTTTTTGTTTTAGAAAAGCACAAGCATTTTAATGTTATTTTAGCGCATGGACAAGCTATAATATTGCAGTTAGTCTGACTTTATGTTGTCCTTATGCCTCTGTTTTCAAAACATCTACCCAAAACTTCAACTTTGGGGGCCTTAGAAAATCACTTAGTAGTGATGCTTTGTGGTTGTTACTACCGCTTATTTTCCAAAGTCTTTGGGATACTCAACTCTTTTACAGTCTGAAAACCACTTGCAGGTATTTGTTGCCATTGCACATGTGTACATTAAGCAAAGTTGAAAGCCTTGAGACAGGAACTGGACAGCCACTGTATTCTGGCATTGTATCTTCAGTTTTGAAAAATGATTATATTCTTCACTCTCTGTGGATGTCAAGAAATATAATTGGTGATCACATAAGCGTAATCTCCCACTGAGCTTCATACAAGGAAACTGGCAAAAAAAAAAAAAGTATTCTTTTAAATGCAAATACTGATTTTGTTCTCTAAATTCTCCTCTGAAAAGCCTTACTGCTAAATGCAGTGGTATGTTTTTACTTTTTAACAAGCTCTGTCTGCATACCCAGCGAAAGAGATAGTGATGGAGACTGGGAGGAACATGAGAGAAAAATTGATTGGGATACAGTAACTGTGTGGGGGGGGGCACTAGCTTCAGAGCTTCAACTGATACTTGCAGAGGTGAGATGGGAGGCAGGAGGGGATCTCTTTGAAAATTTGTTTGCAGTGGCAGCTAACACTTCAAATCTTTGATCAGCGTTGCTAAAAAAAGCAAACGACCCTCTTCAGATGTTTGCAAGCGGAATCAAGACAGGCACAGACTTGCTTTCCATGACTTGAACTTTTGTGAGCAATAGGTTTGAACAGAAAGAGCCTACCATTGCTTCCCTAGAAGCATCCGCTCCGTCTTCTCAACCCCCACTGCTTTGGGGCAAGCAGAACAGAGAGGTGGCAGTGCCCATTGCAGCAGGTACTTTGCATTTGGGCCTCTGTTGATGGATCATAAAAGGCTCAAGTCCTTACCAACATTCTGCTTGGAAATGTTTGCTAGCAAATGCTTGGAGATGCCCGTGCATCCCTACAGTCAACACACAAATCCACCACCTTTCACTGATCTTGTGTGCTTTGTGGTTGTTCTCTTGTTGGAACTCAGCTTAATGGCTAGGTAGGTCTATTGTGAATGCTGTATTGCTGCATCCTGAGTACACTTCTGTACTGCAGCGAGTCATGGACTCTTCGCTCACAACAGGAGAGGAAACTGAACGCTTTCCACATGCGCTGCCTCCGACGCATCCTCGGCATCACCTGGCAGGGCAAAGTTCCAAACAACACAGTCCTGGAACGAGCTGGAATCCCTAGCATGTATGCACTACTGAAGTAGAGACGCCTGCGTTGGCTCGGTCATGGTGTGAGAATGGAAGATGGCCGGATCCCAAAGGATCTCCTCTATGGAGAACTCGTGCAAGGAAAGCGCCCTACAGGTAGACCACAGCTGCGATACAAGGACATCTGCAAGAGGGATCTGAAGGCCTTAGGAGTGGACCTCAACAGGTGGGAAACCCTGGCCTCTGAGCGGCCCGCTTGGAGGCAAGCTGTGCAGCATGGCCTTTCCCAGTTTGAAGAGACACTTGGCCAACAGTCTGAAGCAAGGAGGCAAAGAAGGAAGGCCCATAGCCAGGGAGACAGACCAGGGACAGACTGCACTTGCTCCCGGTGTGGAAGGGACTGTCACTCCCGGATTGGCCTTTTCAGCCACACTAGACGCTGTTCCAGAACCACCATTCAGAGCGCGATACCAGAGTCTTTTGAGACTGAAGGTTGGCAACAACATTGCTGACATGTCCCCCTGAAAATGGGGCTGTGAACATCCTGTGAAATCATTGCCAAGCAGGCAAAAGCCCACCTCCCCCCCCTTTGGGGGGGGTCTATAATACGTTTCAATTAAAATGCCACTTTCTCTGTAAAGAAATGGAACCCAGTGACTTTAAACCATGGCACAGGCTTTAAAATGCAAGGATAAAGCTTCACTTTCATGGTAACCCAGTCAATCAAGAGAAATTTAAGCACTTTTCACAATATTATGTTGTTAAGAAGTACACATTTCAGGTAGATGTCACTGAGTGAGTTTCTCTCCCCCCCACAACCAACAAAATGACGGACTAGAGTGGCATCCCCAGTGAAAGATGAGCCCCAGGACAAGGTAGTGTGACAAAGAGCTTCCCAGAGCAAAGTCCTCTTTGCCAAATGTCATTCTGTTCTCAGAAATGTACGCTTTTGACATCGGAAACAAATAGCAATGACATGCAAAATGGAGAAACTGCCGTGGAGAGCTATTTATCATTTTATATGGTCCTGGGTTTTGTCAAATGGCAAGAACGGTGCTGCTCTGAGGATGGGATCGCTTTTGTGATAAGGTGCTTTTAAAAGCTTCTTTTATTTTACTTCTGGGGAAAGAAAACACTAACCAAGGTTGATGCCTTTCTCCCTCCACTTGTATTGTGCCATTCATTGATCATCTAAGTTTTACATTTTTTTAATACAAAAATAATACTGAAATTGGGGTTGTTGCTTGCAGTGCCAGATAACATTCCATTCCATGAAGCTGTTTCTTAGTCTAAAAGGGCCTCTTTTTGTGTCTCCCATGGAGCCCTGGTTTGCTGATGCACGGGCAGGTGACAGAGCAAGGTGGCTGTCAACAATTACATCATGGCTTAGGGAGCCTGCAGCTGCTATATCTTCAGCAGGGGCAAGCACTCGGGCACTGCAAGAAAGGAGGGAGAAGGGCAGAGAGAAAAGGAGGAGAGGAGAAAGGAGGTGAGAGAGGTGGAAGCAAGGCCCCAACCCCATACTCATGGCTCCACAAAGGTTTCTAACAAGTGGGTTTATACAAAGAGTGTCTTTGAGAACGTGCAGAGAGTTTTTCCTTTTCACCCAGCAAGTGTAGCTTGCTGTCACCTCCCCTTAAGGAGAAGTGCACACAGTCCTTGGTACATCTCTTTGTAGAAATTGAACATTGTTCCCAAAGCAAATGATCATATGTAAGTAGGCAACGCAAAATCCGCCTCCATGTGTGCACACCGAACAAACATACAGCTCTGCATCTCTTCTGCAATAGGTTGCAATCCTTACCTACAGCAGCTCAGGACAAACTCTGTTGTTGCTTCGCCCTCTCCTCACCCTGAATCAGCTTTGTGAGGAAGATGTGGAGACAGAGCAAGCGGTAGACCAGCTTCGGGTGTGTTCTGGGAGGAGAGCAGAGCCTGGGGAAGGGGCTGGCAAGAGGCTTTGCACAGGGTAACCAGATACAGTGGAGGACAGAATGCCTGAACCTTTAACCCAGGGATATAAAACTCGTTTCATACCGAGGGCCGAATACCATTCATGATGCCTGCTGAGGGCCAAAGTGATGTGATTAGGCAGGAAGTGATGTCATTAAACAGGTCATAATCAAAAATAAGCTCTTTTTCTCATTTTGGAGCTCATTTAGAAGCTTTGCAGAGACCTTCTGGAGGCTGCAGAGACATGGAGTGGGGCTAGCAACCATTACAGACACCTTTAAAATGGCCGACGGAAGCTTCCGCTGGTCGTTTTAAAGGGGTTTGTGGTGATTGCAGGTACCGTTCAGAAGGTCCCTGCAGCCTCTGGAAGGTCTCTGCAGCATTCAGAGATATTTTGGCACTCCCTGCTGCGCTCTGCTGGCTTTGTGAGCATTTCTGCTGGATTCTTCTGATCGCAGGGAAGAAACTTCTTCCCTCCCTAAGGGACCACTTGTATCTAACCCTACTGATCCCATAGGATCGATGGTTCCTTATCTGCGAATTCACTATCCACTACGGTTTCCAGGAACCTAACTCTAGCCTAGTGGATAACAAGAACTGACTGTGTACGACATCTCCTAATGGTATCAGCTGCTATTGTTTTATCTACAAGATGTTTTTATGGGTTTGATATTGTTTGATATTGACTGCTGTATTCCTTAAACCTTCTTGAAATTGTTTGAAAGGCAGGATATAAATCCCCTATAAAATATATTTGTCATTTGGGCAAGTCCATGATGCTTCCCAGCTAGTATGGTTGTTGCAATTGTTTTGAAATAACAGACTAGTTTCCAGTTTAAGCACAGTGGCCCCTGCCTTTGAAATGTTTGGCAAAGACTGTAAACAGGACCATAGGAAGGAGCAGAGGGGCTATAATATCAGACATTGATTTCTGCTGAATTTCATGGGAGGCTTTTTTGGCCCAAAATGAAATGGGGTGGATTTGTGAAATGCAGTTTATATTCTGGTACACAAACAGCAAAAAGAATCTGTCACTTAACTCCATGGTAGCAAAATGGCTGTCATTATGATGGATGAGGGATGGAGGAAGTCGTAGAATCTCAGCAGAATATAGGTACCTCTGTGTGAAGTCTATTCACAGTTTTTTTGGGGGGCGACTTAAAGGACCTGGAGTGGGTCCAATGGACATAATCTCACTACTCAGTCCATAAGTTGATACCTCCCCCACACATGGTGTCATTGTGTCCCCACAAACAGATGTCAGAGATGGGCTGAGCCATATAATTTGCTTCTAGCACTGTATATCCCGAAGTAGAGCATTTGGGGACAGAATTCATTTTGAAAGATCCTGCTTGTTCTACAAAACATATTCAATTCATTTATGTCCTTTGCGGCAGCAATTAATAAATTTCTTGTTTTTACTCCCTTTGAAATTATGTTTCTCTGGACTCAGGTTTGCCTCTAGGAAGAAGCAATGCCCAGAACATGGCTAAAAATAACCACTGAGATATTCAGTGGCATTCCCTTAGATCAGAGGTGGGCAAAATTTCACCTTTGGGGACCCTGGACCTTTCCGCTGCACCTACTGAAATTCCCTCTTCTGTGCAATTGTTAAAGATCCAGGATCCCTAAAGTTGAAAGTTTGAAAGATTATGAAAGGTTAGTTGGGCAAGTTAGTTGAAACATTTCTGTTTGTCTAACAATGTAACTGTGGTAGTTGTTGCTTTGCATTGTGAATCATGTCCAGCCAATGGTGGTAGTGCAGTGTTCCAAGTGTGGTATTGTGCAATACAGTGGGTTGCGGCCTTTCACAAACTCTGCAGCACAAATATTCATTTGCAGCTACAGAACAAACCTTATGACATGTCAGGGCTCTAACATCACAGCTTACCTCTATTTGTTTATTCTGGAAATTGCGGTTCCGGGGGGATGTTGCATCTCTTACAGGGAATCGTAACCCACCGTTAGCATCACTCAGGGCGCAAAGGTTTAATTTTTGACATTTCTACCATCCTTCCAATCTGTGTCAGGATAGTAGCTGCAAATATCCCCCCTCCCCAGTCTTATCTGTGATTCTAAGTTGCTTTTGTTTAGTCTGTTTAAGAGGATGCAAAAATGGTTGGCAACCTTCAGTCTCAAAAGACCATGACAGAAGCCTACAGCACCCAGTATTCCCAGGCGGTCTCCCATCCAAGTACTAACCAGGCCTGACCCTGCTTAGCTTCCGAGATCAGGCAAGATTAGGCATCTGCAGGGTAACAAAGATACCAGAAGAAGAAGAAGAAGAAGAAGAAAGGGTGGATTAATTGTTAGGGTCTCCAGTGAAACAGTGTCCTTTCTGGTTCTTGGAACAAGTCAGCCACACGGTTCTCCACAGGCAGAGGAGACCAGATGCCCAGGCAAATCAGTCACTTCAGGGTCTGTGCATCGTACTGAGATATATATCTGGGCACATCCTGCCAAACATGTTTCTATATTTGAAAATCAAGGTAGAACTGAAAACTCCTGTTATGCTCAGAGGTGGGGGATAGAGAAGTGAGGGCAAATGGCTATCAGCCATGAAACTAATCGCTAATCATAAGCTATGCCTGAAATTGCAGTAGTAATAATATATAATCATAGGATGTCCATCCATGAGTTGGGGTGATGATTAACCCTGGCTAACTGGGCAGAGAGGTACCTTTTAAAGAGCTGACACTCTGTTGTTTAGCAGGGGGGAGCTTGCAGAGGGACCGTGGAGCAAATCACAGAGAAACAGTATTTATATATATATATATCTTTATATATATATATATATATTTGTATTTTTTTCCTCTCTGCTCTAGAACCCAAGAGATCACCAAAGGCTGCCTCTTTGAGCACTTCTCCCAAACTATTCATTTTGCACAAAGCAGATTCTAAACAGGCATAAAGGGCAAGGTTATCACCTGAATTCTCTCCCCCCCCCCCTTCACCCAAATGAAAATAACAGAGAGAAAGCAACTAAAACAGAAAGGGGCTGCCATTTTTGTTTTCTACTTTGGTAGTGCTTTCAGGTTCCCTCCTGCCTCTTTAAATTTGCTGGTTAAGCTTGAATGGAGGATTGTAGAAATGGAGAGATTTTCTTGTGAAATGTGATTGGAATATTCTGTTCCTTTTGTGCCAAATGACAGTTAAGGACGTGTCAAAAAATCATCTTCGAAGCAAGCATGTGAGCTTTCATTAGTACACAGGTGAAAATGTTCCTTTTTAGTGGCACTGGCTAAATTCTGCCCCCCTTGGAGCATGCCCCAACCCCCCTCCTCATCCGTCTCCTTGCCTGCCCGGCTGTTTCATTGGAACAGCCCTAAAGTCCATGAACGCTCACCCATCCTGTATAAAGAAGTGGCTGGACGAGCACGGCAAGGACAGTGGAGGAATCCTGTTTTCCCAGAAGGGAGCAAAGAGACCAAGATTGCTGCAGCCTCCAACTGCTTCTTTCTCCAGCACTGCCACCGCAATGGCTTGTCACTGCTGCTCAAACCCCATCATCCTTGCTCCTACAGAGGAAGAGGAGGCTAAGAATGCTGGATGACGTTTCTGGGTGGGCAGCAGACTGGGGCAGGTGGTTGGCAAATCACCCTTCACCAGTTCACCACCTCCTCCAGGCTGCCACTCAAAGTGACTACTTCACCCTACTCCATGGGTGGGCCAACCCTGACTAATGCCCTGTAATTGTGTTTTGCTTTCCACTAATTGAACTGACAAGCAACTTGAGTGGCTATCACTTAGAACATTGATCTGAGGAGGGGGCAGGAATAGATTGTCAGGTTACTCCCTCCAATCTGGTATGCAGTATCCAAGACCTGTTGAGGCAACTCAATCGTTCCTATAACAGTGGGGAGCCAATAATATGTCTCTCCCGTCTGTCACACATTTGATTTCTTCTCCCTGGACATGCTTTATTTCCAACTTTGTTCATCTTAGGGGCAGGGTGCTGGAGGGGTATTCTTTGGCTCAGAGAGCAGAGCTAATGATACCTTCAACTTCTTAGCCAGCCAGCCATTAATTTAATGTGATGAGTGGAAGTTGCACTCTGTGCAGTTAATCCTCCTGCAGATCATTTGTGGTGTTGGTGGGGTTTCTCTTGGACAGCCAGCTGGGCAAGAGGCTGGTTGATGGGCATGCATGTTGCTGCTGCTCTCACAAAATTGGACATATCACAAGCTTGATGTCATGTAGGCATAAAGCTGCTACTTCTGCGTCTGTGAGTGTGTGTGTGAGAGAGAGTGACAGTAATAATAATAATAATAATAATAATAATAATAATAATAATAATAATAATAACTTTATTTTTACCCCACCTCTCTCCCCGAAGGGACTCAAGGCGGCTTACAACAGATTAAAAACATAATTTAAAACAAATAAAAACATATTAACACATATCATAAAAAACATTCAGAATAAAAAAAAATTATGCAGCAGCAAGTCATAAAAGAATCAGGCCTGTAAAAAATATAAAAAGATGTTAAAAAGGCCGAGAACTCAGAAGGCTTGTTTAAAAAGAAGAAGAAGAAGAAGAAGAAGAAGAAGAAGAAGAAGAAGACGAAGACGAAGACGAAGAAGAAGAAGAAGAAGAAGAAGAAACGTTATGTATATCCCACCCTTCCCCCTAAAGGGGCCCAGGGTGGCTAACAACATATATAAAACACAGTTAAAAACATAAATTAAAACAAATAGCAGATACAAACATTAAAAACACATTAACAGAGACCTTAAAAAAACAGTAGTCAGATTAAAAGACAGAATAAAAAGAGTACAAAAGAGCAAGTTACAGAGGAATCAGGCCTGTAAAAACTACAAAATGTGTAAAAAATGTTTAAAAGGCCAAAGAATCAGAAGGCTTGTGTAAACAGCAGTATCTTCAGGCCTCGCCAGAAACTCTCAAGAGAGGGAGCCATTCTCAAGTCAAGGGGAAGGGAGTTCCATAATGTTGGTGCCACTACCGAGAAGGCCCTATTTCTTGCAGACCTCCTTGGGTGGCGGCACTTGTAAAATGGCCTTCTCTGATGACCTGAAGAGAACGGTCTTCAGGCCTCACCAAAAGGTCTCAAGAGAGGGAGCCATTCTTAAGTCAAGGGGAAGGGAGTTCCATAGCGTACGAGTAAGAGTTTAAAATAATCCTAGTAACTATGTCTTTTGTTTAAAAACAAACAAGTAGCCAGGCATCTAAACTCTCCAAGAGACAGGCCTTTACTGGTAGGTTTAGTACAGACATAACCTAATTATCCACAAATTATTTTATCTCAACCCAATGAGAAGGGCCCTTTAAATTAATGGAAAAATGTCCCTTCACAAAGCCTCGCTTACCATTGTAATGCAGGAGAGTGGCAGCAGGCAGGCAATCAATCAGTCAAACTCTCTCCAGGGGCTTAGAATAGCTTCGTTTCAGTTCACTCCAAGGCAAGCAACCCCTCCCTTCCCCCTGGAGCGTGTGATTTTTGGCATCCGTGGGGGTTCTGGGAAGCTATATAATGCTAACAATGGAAAGGACCAGAACAATCAAACAGCAACATGGTGTCCAGGGCAAAGTGGTCCAAAAAACAACATAAGGAGAGCCTTGCTAGATCAGTCCAAGGGTCCATCTAGTCCAGGTTCCTGTATCCCATAGTGGTCTGCCAGTTACCTCTGGAAGCACACAAGACAACAAGCTACCTCCTTCCTGGTGTCACTCCCTTGTTTGTGACTACTTCTAAAACCTAGAGCCTGCCAACAGTCATCATGAAATATTCTGTCTCCTCATAGATGAAAGTTGATGCAGAAGAGGATAGATTGATGCCTCGCCTACCTCTTCATTTGTTTCTCTTTTCTTCCTCCTATGAGAAATGAATATTAGGCTGTATTATACTAATTTTTACTAATACAAACTGGCAGAATAGGCAGCGAAATGGCAGATGCGTTTCAATGTAAGTAAGTGTAAAGTCATGCACATTGGGGTAAAAACTCAAAACTTCACATATAGGCTGATGGGTTCTGAGCTGTCTGTGACAGATCAGGAGAGAGATCTTGGGGTGGTGGTGGACAGCTCGATGAAAGTGTTGACTCAGTGTGCGGCGGCAGCGAAGAAGGCCAATTCTACGCTTGGGATCATTAGGAAAGGTATTGAGAACAAAACGGCTAATATTATAATGCCGTTGTACAAATTGATGGTAAGGCCACACCTGGAGTATTGCGTCCAGTTCTGGTCACCGCATCTCAAAAAAGACATAGTGGAAATGGAAAAGGTGCAAAAGAGAGCGCCTAAGATGATTACTGGGCTGGGGCACCTTCCTTATGAGGAAAGGCTACGGCGTTTGGGCCTCTTCAGCCTAGAAAAGAGGCGCCTGAGGGGGGACATGATTGAGACATACAAAATTATGCAGCGGGTGGACAGAGTGGATAGAGAGATGCTCTTTACACTCTCACATAACACCAGAACCAGGGGACATCCACTAAAATTGAGTGTTGGGAGAGTTAGAACAGACAAAAGAAAATATTTCTTTACTCAGCGTGTGGTTGGTCTGTGGAACTCCTTGCCACAGGATGTGGTGATGGCATCTGGCCTGGACGCCTTTAAAAGGGGATTGGACAAGTTTCTGGAAGAAAAATCCATTATGGGGTACAAGCCATGATGTGCATGTGCAACCTCCTGATTTTAGAAATGGGCTATGTCAGAATGCCAGATGCAAGGGAGGGCACCAGGATGCAGGTCTCTTGTTATCTGGTGTGCTGCTTGGGGCATTTGGTGGGCCGCTGTGAGATACAGGAAGCTGGACTAGATGGGCCTATGGCCTGATCCAGTGGGGCTGTTCTTATGTTCTTAATTTTAAAAGATATATTTGACTGTAGATGTTCCATTTTATGGGGAGATCCAGTTGCATTCATTAAACTGGCAGGACTAAGCCTTGAATGGGAGATACCTCAGGAGCAGTTAGGTTCTGCAGTTATTATTACAGATAATTAAGTAGGTGGTTCTCTTCCCTTTGAGCCATCACTATGCCTGATAGTTAATCCTGTTTCATCAATATAACAACAGCAACCCTAGCAAGTAACTCCACTTGAAAACCCGTTATCTGAACTACAGTTACCCAGAACTCTCATTATTCAAATTCAGTGTGTCTCCCATGTGAGTACAATTCTATTAATAGCACGAGTTTCTAATTATTAGATTGGATAGAGAAGACATGTATCTATTGTTGCAGCCTGACAGATATACTATACTATATAGTGGTTTAGCCTGCTGAATTCTTATTAGTGAGGGATACCTATGATGGCTGGTAAGGACGCAGGTGTGTTGGTGGACAACATTAGGGAACAGGTAGAAGGGGGGAGGCGTGGCATATAATCCGATCTGTTGTAGATAATACGCTCTTGGAGGCCAGGTCACCTACAGCTGAATTGATTGGTTTCCCATACTATTTAGCATAATGTTTACATTTACAGTTGCTTGTCTGTTCATCTCAGTATGTGAACTGTCCTGTTCCCTTGCAAACTGGGACCCAGCATTCCTTCCCCCTCTGCAACATCACACCTCAAGATAGTAGCTTGCATGGAATAATGGTCACTGTAAGGACCAGCAGAGAAAAGGAACAGGTCTAAAATTGTCTTTGGAACTGATGTGTCCCCCAAGGACTCAAATAAGAGGTGGAGCAGTAATTTCTGTTTTTTTTGTAACAAGTGATATGAAATTCTTAAGCAGATTATAAAGCCCGGGGAAGGAGCCCAGCTTCCTAATCTAAGAAAAGTACTTTCCCCATTTTTGTGGCTCAGCCTACTTTAGTCCAATTGGCTTTTCCACCGTTCATTCTGCTTTACAAATACCTATGGCTGCATATGTGTTTTTTTTTCCCTCCAGCTAGCAGTGCTAGTAGTACTGTAGAGGTGTATGTAAATCTCCTCCCAGCACACTATATACTTTTTTTAATCTTCTAATACACTTGCAACTTTTCCTTTGATCTCAAAGATATTAAACATGGCAGCCTCGATACATGTTTGTTCGACCCCATTTTCTGTGCTTGTTGCACCTTGACATAAGTTTGTCGTCATGTGTGTCATTTGTTTACAAATCAAGCTAGAGGCATGCTAGTGATGTCACTTCCTGCTAATTACTAGTTGTAAGACATATGCAGCCTAAGTCAGAGCTCCTGCTTTCTGTATGTAACCTTTAAATGCACAATATTTGAGACCAGGAAGTAGAGCACTAAAATGAAAGTTTTAGATGTTGATTTAGATTGCAATCTGCAGCTGGCAGGCAGTGGGGCCTTAAATTAAGAGTTCCTTGTCGGTGCGATGGTGGATGCTAATTAAGAAATTAGCTCCTTTAGATGAAATGTTTGTTGCCAACTGAATAAAGACATCTGCTGATTTTCTTTTGAAAGGCCAGTCGCTTGATTTTTGCTGCTTTTAAACTTTTTAAGTGGACAGTTAACTAATTAGGAGACGTTCATTTGTTTTTTAAAACCTGATCAAAAGGCTGACACATATTCCTGGTGGGAAAGTGCTAAGGTCCAAGATTTTTTTGTTTTCTTTTTCACAGCAAGTCTAGATTTTGTACAGTTCCTCCAGTCATGTTGCTGATGCAGGATTTTCTTCTATTCACATACTGTATATAACAGAGGCGTCAAACTCATTTTGTGCAACAGGTCGAATAGCATTCATGATACCAAGAGCCCAGAAGTGATGTCATTAAGCAGGAAGTGATGTCATGAAGCAAGTCATGACCAGAAATAAGCACTTTTTTCACACTAGGAACTCATTGGCTGCAAATGACAGAAGAGAAAATATGCAAATCTTGACACTATTTTCAAGGGAGAGCCCAATTATCAAAAGGGCTGCCCTTTGGAAAGAGACATCTCAGTACTGTTTAACAACTGAGTGCAGCTGTTGGTGATGTTGTGAAAGCCCACGGGCTGGATAAATGTCACATATGGCCCATGGTTCTTATGTTTGACACCCCTGTTATATAGTATATGGACTTGTGACAGTTCTCAGGTATGAGGCTTTTTTCAAAGCTGCTACCTGATGGAGCCTTTTGCATGGGAAGCCTATGCTGTGCCATTAAACTATCAGTGAGTGAGTGTCTCTCTCTCTCTCTCTCTCTCTCTCTCTCTCTCTCTCTCACACACACACACACACACACACACACACACACACATCAGTAGGAAGGCTACTGGAAAGAGGAAGTACTATGGCATTTTTTGCCAGGTCCTGGAAAACATTTGGAGTTACTAGAATTGTCCTGGCCATTATACAGGCAGCTGCTGCCTTTATAACCCTTAATACATGGAAACGTGTGTGTGTTGAATTTTCCTAAAACGCATATGTACAACTAAAAAGTAAGATAAAATTCCAAAGAATATGTTTTAATCATTTATTTCAAAATAATTGTTTCAGAGCCCAGTGCTGAGGTCCGCAGCATGGCTCCATACCACAGACCACAGCCAGTACGGCACATTTGCGGGGCTCACTGCTGGGCTCGCGTGCGGCGGCGGCCCGGGTTCCGTGACTCAGCAGTCACCCAGACTTCCAGGCTGCGGAACGGGAGCCGGGAGCGTGGCTGGGGGCATGGGGGAGACGTTCTGGGGAGGGGGGAGGCTGGCAGGAGGTGTGTTGGGGGGCGAGCGGAGGTGTGTCGGGGGGAGGGAGAGAGGCGTATCCGCGAAGCTGAGTTTCGCAGGATCCCAGGTGCTCGTGCAGGGCTGCACGAGCGCTAAAGAGAGTAGCTCCATTGCAGGGCTGCTTCCCTTACTCGGGGGAAGGAGATGAACGTTCCCCGTTCTGCAGGAGGGGCAGGATCCGGCGGGAGCCCTGCACGGAGCCGCTGAGCCTGGGAGCTCCGGGCAGCTCAGGATTGGGCTGTCAGTACGTGGCAAATACATGTTTCATGTAAGCCGCTATTGTACTAAATCCATTCTTACAGTAGGTCTCATTGATCCTTCTCTGCTGTTTTCAGAGTCTTAATCAACCATTCCTTACTTGTTAGAATGCGCTTTTCTTTTGCAATAAACATTCAAATGCGCGTGGCCACCTGTTTTAATCACATACGAATCAGCTTCTAAGTGAGAGCATTTGGAAACTATGTTTAAGTTATTCTCGAGGTGATGCACCAACTGCTTGAGTTCTACACACCTCCTCCATTGTTGGCATCCTTCAGTCTCGAAAGACTATGGTGTCACGCTCTGAATGGTGGTTCTGGAACAGTGTCCTCTCCAGAGCGCGAAGCCTGGGTAAAGTAGGTATGGAGGATAGGCTGTTTCCCATGCAGCAAATCCCCCCTCTCCACGTCGCTGAAATGGTCCAATGGAAAGGCAGAGGCCAATACAGTTGGTTCCAGCGGCGTCGCAGGAGTTGCCAGAACGTAACTGTGTTCAGCCATGAACTGCCTCAGGGACTCTGGCTCCGGATTTTGCCTCGAGGTTGACTCCTGAAGCCTTTTCCATAACTGGATGTAGCCACAAGGCAGTGGAGGTTTGGGATCAGAGTTTTCCTTCTCTCAGATGAGCTGCCTTCCCAGGCTGACGAGTCCCATCTACCCGGTGGCTGTTTAGTCACCTCTTACGACAAGTACAGCCAAACTGAGGGCCTATTCTTATCCCCAGCCCCCAGGGGTAGCCAGGAATTGATGGCAGCTGAGTGTATATCACAGGTGTGCTCAAGCTGGACACACAGGTGCCCGGGACTTGTTGATATGCGGTGCTGGTGTGAAGTACTCTTCAAGGGTCAGGTGCAGGTGCTTTGGTTTGTTGGTAACCCACTGGTGACATCCTTCCACCACCACGTCCATCACCAGCAAATCTCAGTGCACAGAGTTATGAATTTAAATAGTTTGCAGGAGATACAAGTTAGTATTCAGCATGTTCACCCACAAAGGTGGGCAAAAAAAAAAGCCCGAAGCAAAATTTCCTTGAGTGAGGGGAATGTATTTTTATGCACAGGAAGAAGTGGGAGGACAGGCTTTCTGTAACTGGGGAAACAGATGAGAAGCAAGCTGGCAGGACCCTTTCTGAAATCATCCCTGGAGTGTGAGAAATCATGCCTGAAGTTGCTTCTGATTCTTGTTTAATTTCTCCCAACGGAGGCATTTTTTCGGGTGTCTCAGGCATCCATTAACAAATATGTCCTTCCCCAAACTGTCCACTTTTCCTTGATTGTGTCACTTGTTCCATATCCAAGGGGTGTGTGTGTGTAATTTCTATATATAAACAGAACTTAGATCATATATATATATATGATTGTGTCACTTGTTCCATATCCAAGTTTGTGTATGTGTGTGTGTGATTTTTCTGACGTCTCATGGTAATTTCTAATATTCAGTAGGAGGATGAGTCTACCTTCTCATTAAAAAAAACACGATATGCCTTTGTGAAATTAGAGACACCTATTTTTTTCTCCCCCTTTGGATATAATAAAGTGGGGTGTTTTTAATTTTCTTTCTGTTCGGAACAATGCATCTTTTCTTTAAAAAACGAGGACTGCTTTTAGCCCTTTAGAATGTGTATCAGTCTAACAACGAACTCCTGTCCTGAGACGGCCCAGAGCCTGCAGTGGCCCCAGAAGGATAGCCAGGGCAAGGCTGGAGCCATTGGAAGCATTGGGTTAGCGACAGCAATGGGGAGGTGTTGCTGTCGCTGCCCCAAATGGCTCCAACAGTGAGGGGGAGGGGCCCCTTACACAGCATGTTTTGGCACCTGCCATATTTGCCATGCTGCCACGCTACTGTCCTGCCCTCAGCCACACTACTGAGTAGCTCTGATGCAGAATCCATTGCATTCTACAGACTGGCTGGGGAACAGGCAGTGATGGAAAGCTAAGTAAAAATTGTTCTGAATTGTTTCTGAGTGGAGTTGTCCCAGACTTCCCAGGCTATATGGCTTCCCAAACGATATGTCCCAGACTATATGGCTTACACATATAGCATATATGCCCTGGTTGCTAGCTTTGTACAGGATGATGATCAGCCATTGCAACCTCTGCAGTTTCTTCTTCTGGGGATATGGGCTAAGGCTCCAATCCTATCCGCACTTACCTGGGAGTAAACCCCATTGACTTTTGAGTAGACAAGCATAGGATTGGGTTCTAAAATAGTTATATACTACTCCAGTGATTCTCAAACTTTCAGCACTGGGACCCACTTTTTAGAATGAGAATCTGTTGGGACCCACTGGAAGTGATGTCATCAAGCAGGAAAATTTTTAACAATCCTAGGCTGCAGTCCTACTCACACTTACTCAAGAGTCAGTCCCATTGAATGGCATTGTTAAAAGCATATGCAGAGCAGTCTGTTCAAAGTGCAGGTCTGTCACTTTCCCCCAAATGCAGTCACCTGCCTTGGGAGCATCAAGTCTGATATATTAGAAATAAAATACACATTGAAATGAATGGGGACCACGTGGAAATGGCCGATGACCAACCTAGTGAGTCCCCACCCACAGTTTGAGAAACACTGTACTACTCCATTCAACCACTCTTCCAGGTTTAACAAATGCAGAAAATTGTATTGTTTACTAGACCACGTAGTCCTCATCCATCTCTGAGTCATGTGGGAGGTGGAGAGGACCAAAACTGCGATAAACTTGTTAAGGTGAGCTGAGAGGAGGAGGCTTGTCGGGGCTGATCATATAATAATCTCTTCTGAAGAAATGAAATGGCGATTTCTGCCAATTGTGCCTGTGACTGGTTTTTATTTTCCCTCCTATTGCTTGCCAGTCATGAGATGTTAAAGACCATTTCTTTAAAAGAACGATGATGTTTTCCAGCAGGAAGGAAATATTGGGGGGGGGGGGGGTGTAATCTATGCCTTAATAAAAGAGTGTGATATTGGAGTTCTGAATGAACTGTGAATAATGGAGTAATCTTCCTAGCTGATGATATGGAAGGGAGCTGGGGGGGCGGGGAGAGAGAAGGAATGTATGTTAAGGCACTGTTGCTGCTGGATCAATAGATAATCTGTCCAGCTGCCTCTTGCTGGATAAATTGCTGGGTAAATAGCACTGGGATGTTTTGGACATACAATGTGTAATAATATGTTAGTAGATGAAGCTGCTGGAGTGGTTTTAGCTTTCTCTTTTATATCAGCTGCAAAGACTCCGGGGGAAGCACTTCAGTGGTAAAAGACTATGGCATTCCCCCAACATGCCCTTGCTGTGCTGCTGGGGGAAGCAGCAGCCCCTTCTGTACTATATGTGGAACCCTAATATGTAGCTAGCCGTACTTCTGCAGATGGTGCTTTTGAAAAGGAAAAGATGAATGTCTTTTAAGCCCCGTAATCAGAAAAGGACTTCATCTTGGCCTTGTCCTTGGTGAGATAATGGCACTTCTGTCCCTCCTGGTGTCCGGTTAACATTTAACCCATCATGGTGGCCAATTTGCATGTTTTCTAGCACAAGCACCATACAGGTAAATTACCCCTTATGTGGACACCTGAAATATGGACTGTTCAGAAATCCAGACATTTTTGTCCAAGACTTAAACAAAAAAAAGCACTAGAAGGTCTTGCGCTCATTCCCACACCCAGACCAGGTACAGGCTGTAAGTTCTGTTTTCTGCTCTGTAGTGTATGTAGTGTGCACTGTAGTGTACAGACATTGTTGAAAAACGTCACAAAGAGGCCAGCAGACACCCATGTTTTGCCGATGACAAATTTAGGATACTGCGTCCTGGAACTGTGGTTCTTTCTCTCTGAGGATGTTCTGGAATAAGGTGTGTTCAAATGAGATACCTGCCCAGCATATCATCCCAAGAAACTAGGGCCTTTGTGGTGGATAACATAAGGGGAAGCTAAACAGATATGGAGAGAAATACATGAAAGAGGAATATAAATGAGCGTTAACTAAATTAGAGCTCAGTCCTTCTTCCTTGTTACTGGTGGAGCCATGCCATAAAGTCAGGCAATGTATCCAGCAGTAGGGAACTGGGCAGCTTTGATGGGTAAAGGAGACTTAAATCCACTTCCCCCTCTGTAAACCTCTCGCTCTGCAGTGGATCTTCTTGGACCTGTGCCAGCTCTTTAGCTATCAGTCATGAGGTGTTACGATTTCTTTAAAAGAATGATGATGTTTTCCAGGAGGAAGGAAATATTAGGAATCTTTAGCTGGCATAATTTTGAGAAGAAAAAGGAGGTGGGGAGGCTGTGTAAAAGGAGAATAGTTGCTGGCATCCTTCAGTCTCAGAAGACTATGGTATCGCACTCTGAATGGTGGTTCTGGAACAGAGTGTCCTCTCCAGTGTGCGAAGCCTGGGTAAAGTAGGTATGGAGGATAGGCTGTTACCCATGCAGCAAATCCCCCCTCTCCACGTCGCTGAAATGGTCCAATGGAAAGGCAGAGGCCAATACGGTTGGTTCCAGCGGCGTTGCAGGAGTTGCCAGAACGTGACTGTGTTCAGCCATGAACTGCCTCAGGGACTCCGGCTCCGGATTTTGCCTCGAGGTTGACTCCTGAAGCCTTTTCCATAACTGGATGTAGCCACAAGGCAGTGGAGGTTTGGGATCAGAGTTTTCCTTCTCTCAGATGAGCTGCCTTCCCAGGCTAACGAGTCCCATCTACCCGGTGGCTGTTTAGTCGCCTCTTAGGACAAGTACAGCCAAACTGAGGGCCTATTCTTATCCCCAGCCCCCAGGGGAAACAAATAAATATGTAGCGTCACTCATTAAATGTCCTTTAGGGATTCCACTCCAAATCACTACAGTGTGATTTTGATGCAACACTATTTAAATTCTAAGATAAACCAAGTAAACTTTAATAAACACATATATTTTCACAGCCTGCGACAGTGCAAACCTTTGTCAGGGCTCCCCGCAGCAGTGAAAGTGGAGTGATCGCGATCCACTTCTGCTTTAGCGGAGGCGGGGCGCAATCGTTCTGCTTTTACATTCGCTGCTGCAGGGAGCTCTAACAAAGGTTCGCACCGGGCTCCCCGCACCCTGGGGAGGCTGTGGGAGGCTTGGGTAAGAGCTCCCAAGCCCCTGCAGCCCCCTCAGCGGCACGATCCTGGGGATCGCGCTGCTGCCTTCCATCCACCCTCGCTGCCTCCCCCCAGCCCAGCAAGAACTTACAGTGGCTCAAACTCTCCTGGAGAGTTTGAAAACCGCTGACCTATGGAAACCATTGCTGGGGAAAAGCAGCACTGTTATATCTGTGCTTATAACCCAGGAATCTCGTTCTCACACCCTGATGACATCAGGCGATAAATTATTTAGATCCCTATCCTGAGCTCGGCGTGCTGGCTCACCACTGGTTCTATCCCAGCACTGACTGGCGCTGGGCTAGCGCCAGGTGAGCACTAGGGCTCCGCTGCTCAGCGGTCACGTGGAGAGGTATGTGGAGGCATGCGGGGAGGCATGCCGGGGGGAGGGAGTGGGGTGGGGGGGAGGCGGGACCGGTGGCACGTGTTGTCAATCATGTTCACAGATACTCAGGAGGAGAGTAGGCCAGCGCACAAACAGGAAGGCAGCACAGGGGGTGAGAGAGGGCAGTTGGAGGGAAGGGCAGAGGTGGGGATTGGGCATTTTGGGGTGGGAGATGATGTGGGGGCGGTTCAGGCCTGGGAGGGGGATGGGATTGGCTGCGGCCAATCGCTGGCCCAACCAGCTGGCCCAGCCAGCATTACACGGGCCACTCGGATTTGCACCCATGAAATCGCAGGCACAGATCCAGGTAGCCCCATAGGGCTGCCTCGGGCGTTTCTTGGAGTAAGGGGAATAAGATTCCCTTACTCGGAGTTGTGCCCCAGCATGCACCTACCTTGTGCTAGATACAGCACAGGCCCATCACCTTTTAAAAAAACACACAGACACAATATCCTGCAAGCTTAATTTTCCACTTTGTTTTTTGCTGTTGTTTTTTAATTGAACTTCTTTCATCTGTCTGTCTGTCTGTCTGTCTGTCTGTCTGTCTGTCTGTCTGTCTACACACACACATACACAAGAAGTGCAAGAGAGAGAGAGGTCAGTCTCCCCTTATCCTGAACCTAGTGACTTCCAGAGTGAACCTTGGTACTGTCATAAAGAAGATTTTCCTTCTGTCCTCAAACTGTTTTGCTGCTTATTATCATGTCTAACATCCCTGCTGCCTGGCAGGATGGAGATTGGATGCTCTTAATATGTGCTTTATAGTTAGGCATATTGCCAGGATTTATTATTTTTATTTTTATTTTTAATAAGAGCAAAGGTTACAGTACAGGGATATAATCCATTAGCACAAAACTTTGATGCGATCTACTGAGTCACCTTAATCTCCCCTCTTCATCCTTTTATGACTTGTTTTAAAGTAATCTGCTGCACTCAGCAACTATCCCTTTAACAATATAGCTGAAAAACTTAATATAGAAAAGACCTCAGCATTTATGATGAACCAGAAGCAACCACAATGGACACAGAGGGCAGAGTCTATTAGGGCATTTCGTACAGAAAGTACACGTAAACAAAAATGTCTCTGTGCCGAGATAACAGTAACAAGAGATCCAAGCACAAATATCAGACAGTTCAAAATGTGGGGTTTGATGAGGTGGGAAGAAGGTCTGACCTAGAGGGACTAGCATCGGTGATACTGACAACCTTGGAAATTTAACCCACAGACAGGGTGTAGAGGGAGAGTATCTTGGAACTGAGAACAGAAACTTTGGGAACCCCCAAATGGGAACCCCAAATAAACAGGGGGAGTCAGAAGAAGAGTTACCCCCAGTGAAAACACTGTATAACAAACCTCACCAGGTAGGAGAAAACCTGCTGAGAAATCTTGGATTGGATGGAATCAAGTAGGTTGGTTGGTTGGTTGGCAACCTTCAGTCTCAAAAGACTATGGTATAAGCCTACAGCACCCGGTATTCCTAGGCGGTCTCCCATCCAAGTACTAACCAGGCCTGACCCTGCTTAGCTTCCGAGATCATGGTATAAGCCTACGGCACCAGGTACTCCCAGGCGGTCTCCCATCCAAGTACTAACCAGGCCTGACCCTGCTTAGCTTCCGAGATCATGGTATAAGCCTACAGCACCCGGTATTCCCAGGCGGTCTCCCATCCAAGTGCTAACCAGGCCTGACCCTGCTTAGCTTCCGAGATCATGGTATAAGCTTACAGCACCCGGTATTCCCAGGCGGTCTCCCATCCAAGTGCTAACCAGGCCTGACCCTGCTTAGCTTCCGAGATCATGGTATAAGCCTACAGCACCCGTTATTCCCAGGCGGTCTCCCATCCAAGTACTAACCAGGCCTGACCCTGCTTAGCTTCCGAGATCATGGTATAAGCCTACAGCACCCGGTATTCCCAGGCGGTCTCCCATCCAAGTACTAACCAGGCCTGACCCTGCTTAGCTTCCGAGATCATGGTATAAGCTTACAGCACCCGGTATTCCTAGGCGGTCTCCCATCCAAGTCCTAACCAGGCCTGACCCTGCTTAGCTTCCGAGATCATGGTATAAGCCTACAGCACCCGGTATTCCCAGGCGGTCTCCCATCCAAGTCCTAACCAGGCCTGACCCTGCTTAGCTTCCGAGATCATGGTATAAGCTTACAGCACCTGGTATTCCCAGGCGGTCTCCCATCCAAGTCCTAACCAGGCCTGACCCTGCTTAGCTTCCGAGATCATGGTATAAGCCTACGGCACCAGGTACTCCCAGGCGGTCTCCCATCCAAGTACTAACCAGGCCTGACCCTGCTTAGCTTCCGAGATCATGGTATAAGCCTACAGCACCCGGTATTCCCAGGTGGTCTCCCATCCAAGTACTAACCAGGCCTGACCCTGCTTAGCTTCCAAGATCACACAAGTAGGACAGAACAACTAACAGCATCAAAGGCCACAAATAAATCACAGACCACAAATTTAGGTAGATGGTATTTATTTAAAACATTGTATACTATCCTACTGAAGGGACTATTGAATTGCCTAGCACTAGCAGCATATGCTGAAACCATATCATAAGAGCAGTGTCAAACAATATGAAAGTTGACCTATCAAGCAATCAAAGGAGATACAAATAATGAAGCATAAACAAAGATATAGCCATAATCAGAGCTAAAAATAAAGGAGACAGGGAGTAAATCAAAATCAGTACAGAACCAGATGGGGGGAAAAATAGGTTTTTGTTGCCTTCCTAAGGACTGGCAAGGTCTCTTTTGGAAGGAGTTCTGCACTCTGGGCACTCCTCAGAAGAAGCACCCATCCCATGCCCCCGCATGCCTCCTTTGGTGGTGTGAGACATGGAGCAGGGTCTCTAATGACAGTACGTGGGGTGGTTTGCGCAGAGGCTGGTGGGCACCTTCCAATATTCAGGTCCCACACCAATAAAACTGGTTTAGTAGATCTTTACCCGCTATTCATATGAACCTCAAGGCAACTTGCAATATTAAGAATTTGAAACAATAAGAATAGTGAAACACTAAATCAGTCCGTCAATTCCATGATACTAAAGTGTCTGTCTGTCTGTCTGTCTAAAGATTTATATTCCACCTTTTCCTATGCGTAAGCAAATGCCCAGGGCAGCATTTAAGTAGTCACCAATTAAAAACAAATGAACCACAGAGGCTCAAAAGCAGTATTGGAAGGAGATGGTCTTCTTTCAAAAGAAGAGGGCCATCAACTTACTTTTTAAAAATGACTATCTGTTGTTGGCAACCTTCAGTCTCAAAAGACTCTGGTATCGCGCTCTGAATGGTGGTTCTGGAACAGCGTCTAGTGTGGCTGAAAAGGCCAATTCGGGAGTGACAATCCCTTCCACACCGGGAGCAAGTGCAGTCTGTCCCTGGTCTGTCTCCCTGGCTATGGGCCTTCCTTCTTTGCCTCAGACTGTTGGCCAAGTGACTCTTCCAACTGGGAAAGGCCATGCTGCACAGCCTGCCTCCAAGCGGGCCGCTCAGAGGCCAGAGTTTCCCACTTGTTGAGGTCCACTCCTAAGGCTTTCAGATCCCTCTTGCAGATGTCCTTGTATCGCAGCTGTGGTCTAGGCCCCCTTGATTTGTCTAGGAAGGGAGACCCTGAAAGGCCCCATCCTTGATACCTGTCCAACAAAGCTCGTGGTGGGCCAGAGAAGCTATGCCTCAGCCCTTTCAGTAAGCCAGTCCCCAGCCATAAAAAGCCTTCAGAGGACAATCCCAATTATTTTACGTATTGTTTTTTTAATTTTGATTTGGTAATGAGAAGGGCATCATCCATTTTAGGAAGGCAGCTTTCAGGGGAGTGAAAGATGGATTGCAGTCTGCCAAGAAAAGCGTTGGAAGGCCGATTTGCAATGGATTGCACCCAGATCACTCCCGAGCATGGTGAAGCTGGGAAATGGCTGGGAAATGCTAGCAGGCACATGAACAAGGGGAACCATTCGTTAGTGTTTTAATCTCTCTCCTCCCTGGTTTGTATTTGCTTTGACCCAGAATCCCACACGTGTTCTGAAGCATGTACAGAGCTCCTCAGCACATGACCTTCTCTTTTCATGGGCTTGAAGGCAACAGATCTCCACAGATTAAAGCAGTGCCCCACAGGGATCTCCTCTCATTGCATCTGTGAGTGAGCCCTGGAGTGTCGGCAGCTCAATCGGAGCACTGACGTATGCATATTTAGTGCTTATTATGTGCTGGTTGTTGTTTTTTTTTTTTCTTTCCTAATTATCTTTTTGTTTGTTATCTTTTAACAGACTGGAAGGAAGGAGAAAGGAGACCCGCTGAACATAGCGATCGACAAGATGACCAAGAAAACAAGAGATCTGCGAAGACAGGTAATTGGTGTTCTTTGCTGAGCTTGTTAGTTTTAAGGAAGCCTTCGGAGGCGGGCGTGTGGCTGGCTGGCTGCTGAGCCCCATAATAGAGCTGGAGAGATGTGTCCTAGTTTGGCAAGTTCCTTCTTGCGCATCTCAGTGTGGGCCCTCTGCTTCCGAAGGAACTAGCTTCTAGAGCACAGCTAAGAAACCAGGCAGTCGTGTTCAGCTGTGAACATGCCGTGATTACAGTCTGAGATATAGAATGGTTGGGAAGACGGAATCAGACCGTGCGCACTCGGCTGACTCCAATATTTCATGTATGCTTTATTTTTTCTAATGTCTGTTCTGCCATTTGGATTCTGATTGGGTGACAAGATGTCTTCCAATAAAATCTAATGAAATTAGATTTCCCCATGCTCAGCTTTCCCCCCCATGCTCAGCTTTCTCCTGGGGGGGATTCATATAGCAGGGGCTGGGGAAGCACATGTGTTGCCTAGCCAGGGAGGCCACCTTGAAGAAACAGGCTCACCACAGGGGGTTGCTGATTAACTAGAGAATAATACCGTATTTTTCGCTCCATAAGACGCACCTAGTTTTTAGAGGAGGAAAACATACTTTTAAAGTAAGCCTGCCCTCCCCCTGTGGCACCTGTGCAAATGAGGACCTTGCCCCCGGTGCGGACCTTGCCCCCAGTATTAGCTCCATAAGACGCACACACTTCCCCCCCCCCCCACTTTTTTGGGTGGGAAAAAGTGCGTCTTATGGAGCGAAAAATACGGTATTCCTCCTGGTCCAGTCCTGCTAGGGCTCTCCAGGAGCCATTCCAGTTCCCAGCAATCACCTGCTTCGATCTGCCCTGGCCACCCTGCTACTGCCCCCTACTTGGAGCTTAGTTGTTCTGCCAGGCTCAGGTCAGGTTTGAGGCTGCCCTGCAGAGTCTAAAGGACTTGGGGATCAAGTGGGGCATCAGGTGGCAGTCTGTGGCCTTGTCACCCCTACCACGTGTCTTCTTGCCCCTCGATTCTCTCCTCTGATTGGGCTCTGATTGGGCTTCTCTGATTGGGCTCCTCCTTCTCCACGCCCTGTCTGGTATTTCCTCTCCTGTCCCTCTTCTCCTTTTTTCCCTGATGTTCTGTGCTCTAGCTTGTTCTTACCCCTCTTGCCACCTTGCTGTGTTTCCATCTGACTCCCCTTATCTCAACCTCACTTTATCTACCTTCCGTCTCTCCATTTCCTTCCTCTTTTCATTCCTCAGTTCTCCCTTTTGTTCCCTGGTCTCTGTGTCTCCCTCTCTCTTCCTCACCCTCTCTTTCTCCATCTCCTGCTGGGACCGAATGTTTAGAAAATAAACTCTAAATAAAATACTGTGATCAGAATAAATTAAGCAAGATGACATGTGCTGGCTTTTTTTGCATAATTTATTCTGCTTGCTATAGCCAGCTGTGGAAACCATTTCGGTTTGGGAGTTATGTACTAGTATAGCCCAACCATTACTGAGTGTGTTCTTTGACTCCTTTCTCCAGTTTTGTTATTTAAAAATTCTGCAAACCTGTCAGTGTGACTTGAAAACGTGCTCCCAGCTTTTCAAACGCTCCCCAGACCACACGGTTCCACGGTCGTAACTCGCTGTATGTTTCTAAATGTTCCAGTCACTTATTTAATAGATGTCTAATTTAATCAATGTGACTTGTTAAGTAAGCATTGCAGTCGTGGCCGTCAGGCTTATCCCTGTAGCTAATGCTGCTATTGCAAAGGGTTTCATAACTGGGCTGGCACCAGGTGTGGAACCCTTGTACTTTCCGCATATTCTGTCCACAGAGATACAGGGAAGCAAACCTCTACTGCCCCAATGGGGCTCCTCAGATCTGGACCATTCATTTTGCTCTCGCAAGTCTGATGAGAGTAAGGGTGCGATCCTAACCCACTTTCCAGCACTGGCATAGCTGTGCCAGTGGGGCATGTGCTGCATCCTGCAGTTGGGGGGGCAGTCACGGGGGCCTCCTCAAGGTATGGCAATGTTTGTTCCCTTACCCATAAGTTGCATTGCCCTTGTGTCAGTGCTGGAAAGTGGGTTAGGATTGCGCCCTAAGGGGGAGAAAAGGAGTGGGGAACAGGCATACGATCCTAGTTCAGTGCTGCTAGGACCCATCCCACCCACCTCCCTTCCTGTCCAGCCACTCCCCTGTTCCTCTCCCTCCCTATCCCGTTCCTCCCACTGTCTACCCACAATGCCAGCTTACCTGCACTCCCACTAGTGAGCCTCTGACACTGCTGCTGTTTGTGGTGATGGTTCCAGAATGGCTGCAGGCGGCACGTTTTGCATGCCTTACTATAACCTTTCATGATAGCAGAACCTCTGATTCTGCCGTTGTAAAGTCCAGTTAGGATTGGGCTATTGGCCAAAGCCTATTACTGACGAATGAGGCTGGTTTACAAATTGGCAAGCCAAGCTGCTAGGCACGTCAAAGAGGAGGACGTAGCAACCTTCCTGCCGGTCTTCCATGGTTCTGTTTGGCAGGGCTTAGGAGCTAAGCTGGGGCATGATGCAGGGAAATGGCAAGGTGATAAGTGTGAGCTGAAGGTGGCTTGTTGCACAAAGTCTCCAGACAAGGAAGAGGAAATCTGTGCTGGAACAGGGAAAAAACAATTAAGAACATAAGAACAGCCCCACTGGATCAGGCCATAGACCCATCTAGTCCAGCTTCCTGTATCTCACAGCGGCCCACCAAATGCCCCAGGGAGCACACCTGATAACAAGAGACCTCATCCTGGTGCCCTCTCTTGCATCTGGCATTCTGACATAGCCCATTTCTAAAGTCAGGAGATTGCGCATACACATCATGGCTTGTACCCTGTTAATGGATTTTTCCTCCAGAAACTTGTCCAATCCCCTTTTAAAGGCGTCCAGGCTAGACGCCAGCACCACATCCTGTGGCAAGGAGTTCCGCAGATCAACCACATGCTGAGTAAAGAAGGGTTGGGGCAATGCAGGGGGTTGCTGAGGCCCCAGTGCAGCTCTGGAAGACCTTCAATATAACATCCATCTGAAACGTGTTCATTTGGTATTATTCCCATTCAATAGCTTGATGGCAGTGCTCACAGGCTATTGTCCATTGGAATCTTTCCTGGCCCTGCAAAACCTACACGTCTCTTCCACTCAGCAAGCTAAACAAGGAATGGAGCCGGGCTGTGAACAAAGCGCTGAGAAGGATGCAGGCAAGTCAGGGTGGCCACATCTAGCTCCGGCCGCCGCTTCTCCCCCTGCCTGGAATAGACGGGGAGTTTGAAGTCTGTTTGGAAGTGGTGCCAACTGGCGGGGTTCTTTGCTGCTCTCCTGCAGATGAGCTTGTCAAACAAAACAAGACAAAAGTCCCTTTCATTGCCTGTTAATGGCAGGCAGGAACGTACACGGCAGCGAGCGTGGTATTCCCTGCAGCCCCTGAGTTTGTTTTTATGTTTTATCTCTTTTGGACAAAAAGAGCCAAAGAAAATTATGAAGTTGGTGGTTTCTAAATAGTACAGCTTGTCCTGTGGCAGCAGCGCGCATGGCTTCTGAGAGGCTGTGATTCTGCCCTGATGTCAGAACAGAGACAAGTGAGGAGGGCAGACAGAAGAATATGGCTTTCTTCCATGTGGTTTGTGAGCCTGCCACGTCCCGGCCTGGTCTGTACATCATTTGGCGCGGCTCGCCCTGTGTGCCAACTGTTTTGACTGTCATAACCCTGGCGCTCCACCTGTTCCGGCCGATACCTCCAGCTGTGGCTGCTGCAGTTTACAGTGGGTTAATCCAGTTGCTGCCTGTTGTCTGTTCTAACTTTTTTAGTTGTTTTTATTCATTATCCCAGTTAGGCAGAGTCTCTTCTTGGTTGTGTGCTCAGAATGAAAAAGTGCTATCACTGGAATCAGCAGGGGAAAGCAGTGTAGGACAGGGAAGAAGGAGAAAAGAAGCTCCGCATTTGTGGCATATTGCCCAATTTCGTAGTAATTAACCTCTCTATGTCAAAAAATAACATTTGGACTTCCCAACGTTAACAGTATTTCCTTGTCCCCAGCGGACACTTTCTCAGTGTCCAGTTCTGGGTTGGGGGAGAGGGAGAATTAGTTTTCCTTTCTAGCAGAGTTGCTGCTTTATTTTGCTCCATGCAAAATTAGAGGTCTCCGCTTGAATTGCACTTTGATTTTTTCCTCCCGTTTCTTTTTCCCATAAGACTAGTGAAATTCCTTAGGAAACTTCCCCAAATTGCCACCACTGAATATGTCCTTCAACAAAATTGGAATTTGAGCAATTGGATTTGAGCAGAATATATTATTTATTTATTTATTCGATTTATATTCCGCTTTTCTCCCCGAAGGGCACCCAAGGCTGCTAACAATCAGGTTAAAAATACAAAACAGCAGATAAAGATTAAAAATACAAAACAGTTAAAACAATTACAACAAGATAAAATACATGGATAAAATACATCGCACGCAGTAAAAGACAAATTTATAGCAACAGCCCTTATGGTGCCTCAAAGGCTTTCCTGAATAAAAAAGTCTTCAGGCCGCGCCGGAACGCTAGTAATGAGGAAGCAGCTCTCAATTCAAAGGGGAGGGAATTCCATAGTGCAGGTGCCACCACCGAAAAGGCCCTGTTTCTGGCCGCCATCCCCTTCACCACTCTCAATGACAGCACAACCAACAGGGCCCCTTCTAATGACCTTAGAGAACGGACTGGATTATACGGAAGAAGGCAGTCTCTCAAATACACTGGTCCCAAGCCGTTTAGGGCTTTAAAGGTCAATATTATATACTTTAACAGTATTATATACTAATATATACAATAATAATAATAATAATATAGCAGAATCTCCTAGGGGCTGTTTGGGTACCAGCAGCAGACACCAAGGCAACCTTCCTGCAGGTCTTCCATGGTTCCCATACTTCAAGTTTCACAGTAGTGGGATTTTTCACTGCAGATTGCTGTGTCAATGACTGCTGGGTTCCAGTTGCCCCTCCACAAGATCTGGTATAGGGGGCTACATACTTCATCTTGTGTTGGGCTTTGTGCCCTGTCATTGCAGTTCTTTGGGGATTTAAAGCCCAATCCTAATGGCTCTAGTGCTGGTGTTATACTCGTATGCAGTACGCCAGTTTAGCACCGGGCTTCAGCACTGGGAGGAGGAGGAGGACGAACCGCCAGAGATAAGTAGCACTGCTGGGTGAGGGTGCAGTATTCTGGGGCGATGGGAGGCGTTCCAGGGCAGGGGAAGGCAGGATGGGAGAGGGACCAGCCTGGGACTGGTGGAGACCTCCTCCGCCAGATCCTCTCCCCTGTGTTGGGCTGCAAAGCCCAATAAGAACATAAGAACATAAGAACAGCCCCACTGGATCAGGCCATAGGCCCATCTAGTCCAGCTTCCTGTATCTCACAGTGGCCCACCAAATGCCCCAGGGAGCACACCAGATAACAAGAGACCTCATCCTGGTGCTCTCCCCTACATCTGGCATTCTGACTTAACATCTGGCATTCGGGCTGCAAAGCCCAATAAGAACATAAGAACATAAGAACAGCCCCACTGGATCAGGCCATAGGCCCATCTAGTCCAGCTTCCTGTATCTCACAGCAGCCCACCAAATGCCCGAGGGAGCACACCAGGTAACAAGAGACCTCATCCTGGTGCTCTCCCCTACATCTGGCATTCTGACTTAACATCTGGCATTCTGACAATATGGGGCTTATCTCATCCGTGCTGACAAATAACTGGCGCAGACATAAGTAGCCCCATTGCAGGCCTGAGACTTTCTGTCCGTGGCCCTGCTGGATGCAGCAGTAGCCATTTTGGTGCTGGGGAGCTTAGGATTGGGCTGTTAGCCAATAAGCAACTGAACAACAAATGTCAGTTTTACAAAAAAAAAAAAAAAAAAAGATCAATTCCCACCCCCCAAATATTATCTTCCGCTATTGAAGAGATAAAGCTGGCGCTTTGGTATCACTGGCTATGTCTGGCAGTCCCTGGCTGCTTTTGTTGGGTGCATTGTTATTTCAGCGCCCCAGTTCCCTGTCCTTGCTATTTGGCTTGATGGAACGGGTGACGGAGAGTGATTTTGCTATCTGCCAGTCTCCTCAGTGACCTTTATGAAACTAATTATTTGTTATCCTGTTCCTAGCTGAGAGACTTTATTAAACAAGCAGCAAATTGCCATCAGAGAGATGGCATATCACATATCTGTGCATTTTAGCAGGCTCAGCACTGAAGCTGGAATCACAAGCGCATCTATTAATTAGGACTCGGAGCTACACTGTCAATATCTGTTTTTCTCATATTACTGTAACCACACATGGCCTCTTGTTACTACCTGGAAAGAACAAGGGCTAAGAATTCTGTGTTTGTAATACTTTGGGATGTTCTCTATGATAGACTCACAACCAGGTCCTGTATCCCAAGTTTTTATTATTATTATTATTTTATTAATTTATACCCAACGGGCACACAAGGCGGCTTACAAACATTTTAAAAATACAACATTAAAAACAATCATTAAAAACAATTTACAATAATTAAAAAATCTAAAATCAAACAAACCACGTGGATTTTCATATAAAAAGCAAGAACGCCAGCCTATGTATTGGCAACCTTCAGTCTCGAAAGACTATGGTATCGCGCTCTGAAAGGTGGTTCTGGCACAGCGTCTAGTGTGGCTGAAAAGGCCAATCCGGGAGTGACAATCCCTTCCACACCGGGAGCAAGTGCAGTCTGTCCCTGGTCTGTCTCCCTGGCTATGGGCCTTCCTTCTTTGCCTCTTAGCCTCAGACTGTTGGCAAAGTGTCTCTTCAAACTGGGAAAGGCCATGCTGCACAGCCTGCCTCCAAGTGGGCCGCTCAGAGGCCAGGGTTTCCCACTTGTTGAGGTCCATCCCTAAGGCCTTCAGATCCCTCTTGCAGATGTCCTTGTATCGCAGCTGTGGTCTACCTGTAGGGCGCTTTCCTTGCACGAGTTCTCCATAGAGGAGATCCTTTGGGATCCGGCCATCATCCATTCTCACGACATGACCAAGCCAACGCAGGCGTCTCTGTTTCAGCAGTGAATACATGCTAGGGATTCCAGCACGTTCCAGGACTGTGTTGTTTGGAACTTTGTCCTGCCAGGTGATGCCGAGGATGCGTCGGAGGCAGCGCATGTGGAAAGCGCTCAGTTTCCTCTCCTGTTGTGAGCGAAGAGTCCATGACTCGCTGCAGTACAGAAGTGTACTCAGGACGCAAGCTCTGTAGACCTGGATCTTGGTATGTTCCGTCAGCTTCTTGTTGGACCAGACTCTCTTTGTGAGTCTGGAAAACGTGGTAGCTGCTTTACCGATGTGCTTGTTTAGCTCGGTATCGAGAGAATGAGTGTCGGAGATCGTTGAGCCAAGGTACACAAAGTCATGGACAACCTCCAGTTCATGCTCAGAGATTGTAATGCAGGGAGGTGAGTCCACATCCTGAACCATGACCTGTGTTTTCTTCAGGCTGATTGTCAGTCCAAAATCTTGGCAGGCCTTGCTAAAACGATCCATGAGCTGCTGGAGATCTTTGGCAGAGTGGGTAGTGACAGCTGCATCGTCGGCAAAGAGGAAGTCACGCAGACATTTCAGCTGGACATTTCAGCTGGACAACAATTAAAAGCTTTTTGAAATAAAAAGGTCTTCAGTCCACGCCGAAACGTTAGCAACGAGGGAGCAGTTCTCAGTTCTAAGGGGAGGGTATTCCACAGTTCGGGGGCCACCACCAAGAAGGCCCTCTTCTTGGCCGCCGCCCCTCTCACATCACTTAGTGGCGGCACAGTCAAAAGGGGCCCCCCCAGGTGATCTAAGAGCACGGGCAGGATTGTAGGGAAGGAGGCGGTCCCTCAAATACCCCGGACCTGAGCCGTAAAGGGCTTTAAAAGTCAAAACTAGCACCTTGAATTGGGCCCGGAACAGAACCGGCAGCCAGTGTAGCCGCTGGAGCAACGGCTCGACAGAGTCAAACTAATGTGCCCCAGCAACCACAAGAGCAGCCACGTTCTGTACTAGTTGTAATTTCCGGACCGTCTTCCAAGGCAGCCCCATGTAGAGCGCATTGCAGTAATCTAATCTAAATGTCACTAGGGCATGGGTTACTGTGGCCAGGTCCGCACAGCTCAGGTACGGTCGCAGCTGGCGAATCAGCCGAAGCTGAGCAAAGGCTCCCCTGGCCACCACCGCCACCATATCCCATGTGGTAAGAAGCAACTTATTCTTGCAGCACAAGGAAGACAGGATGGAAGAAGCTGTTCCTGGAGCTTGTGGCTTCCTTCTTCCTGCTGAATGATAATCTCCCTTTGCTGCATGGTGGTTGTGCACAAACGGAGCTCTCTAGCTATCCATTTTTGCCAAACCCCAAGCAGTACAGGAAGACTGAAGTGGTAGGAGCAAGTGCTGGTCAAGACACCTGGAGCAGCCAAAGAACTGTCCCAAAAAAATCATTCCACAAGAGTGAGGGTTCAGCCAGGAGGCCTGGATCGGAAGGGGTGCTGTCCAGAAGACTTTGGTAGCAGGAACTGGGTTTTCAAGGCTTGGTGAAACAGCTTCTTCACAGAGGGCTGGTGCACCAGCACTTAGCAGGCAAGGGTTTGTGGTGGAGTTGGCTGTTCTGCCTCTTCTTTGATCTAAGCTGGACCCTAATCAGGAATACGGACTTGTACCAGCTTCCCCCTTCTGAGTAGAGCTGATGGAGGGAGGACTCCTGAACCAAATGGGTGGTGTTCTAACAATTCTAGGATTTTACATGGATTTATCTTCATCAACACCATTTCTGAGGTCCAAAAGATAATGTGGGAAGGTCCAGGACTAAGGCAGTGGTCCTGACATTGGGAGTTTCAATATTGCAGTGTCATCAAAAGGAAAAGGTGGATTGCAGTCATCCCTCGGGGGATGTTGGTTCCTTGGAGTTCCAGCTTATGCCGGAGGCCACAGTAAGGTTCTGTGCCTTATCTTCGGAAAGAGTGTCTGTAGTGTTTATGTGGAGGCGCTAGCCTTAGCCTTAGTATGTTGGCAAAAAAGCAAAGCACACTTTACACTTGCACAGAGCAAACTTGCGCGGCCTTGGTGACATGCTGAGTCTGAAGCTCTGTAGCCTGTCAACAAGAAGATGTTATAGAGAATCATATCTAGGAATGTGGATTGCGGTTAAGCTAGAGAGCCGGCTAGTTATAGCCAGTGTGAATCTTAGCATCCTTTTGTAATTTCCCTGTTACACAGACTTCTGATTCATAGCTTAGTATTGTAAACAATATCAGAGAATGGAAAACCCCAGCCTCTTATGTATTGTTTGAGAGGGAATAAAAGTCAGAGAAGGCTGAATCCCAGAAGCTTTTCCTTCTGCATCAAGCCTTCCTTCTGCATTTTGCTTCTATACATGTCTATTCATTGCTATAACTCTTTGCTGCCTCAAGTTCTAACTTTCAAACCCTCAGAGTGCTTCTGCTTTAACACTCTCCTTCAGGCAACAAGATACAGTCTTGTGTGTCTCTCACCAAGCACCAAGGCCCCCAAAAGCCTTGGGTGCTCCCCAAAGCAGCATCTTGCGCTGCTACAAGTGTCATTGGGTTCAGGATCCAGGTATGTGAGGATACCTGACGTGAGGATCCAGGTACGTGAGGTACTGACAGTACCTTCTGTCAGAATTAATAGCTGGTACTGCCAGCTTTAGCTGCCTTTGAAAAATAGGGGAAACAAAATATAACAATAAAGCATTCACTGCAACTTATTATTATTTTTTAATTGCCTGTTTCTCATCTGCAAAACAAGAGTTTCTACCTGCAAATTGCAATTATGCTGATTAGAAAATACTTTCAAAGGAGAAACCTCTCACTGCGACGGAGAGACACAAATCTTCCTGCAAACTTTATCCACTGAAAAGAAGACTCTTTCCATACGAAAGAAGGTTATTGCAGCTCTCCCCACATTTTGTGTAGCCAAACAATGTGCTGGTTTGGTTACAGTAGCCTGTTGCGCAAAGATGAACATGGAGGACATGCTGCTTCTTCTCACCCCATTGCATGGAGGCTGGGATGCCCAAACGGAACTGGCCCTGATTACATGGTTGATATGCTACATTAAAGTGGTGTATCAACTGCACAATAAGGATTTCATTCTGCCCCCAAGATTATTCCGCAGGGGCAGGGAGTAGCAGACTGTGGCAGGCTCCTGTGGATGGTTGTATTACCCAAACCTGCCTGGTGTGGTTCTCTCCATTTTGTGAGTATTCTTTCATTTATTCCAGGACACAACCACTGTATCAATCAACTTCAACATTTCTTATTTCTTGAAGAGCTTCAGCCATTGTGGGCTGCAGCCACAGTTTTCATTTATATATACAGATATTTATATACTGCCTTTCTTTGGTCGTCAGATTTCTCCTTAGACTTTTCTTTGGTTGTCAGATTTCTCCTCAGACTTTAATCCAAGGCGGTTTGCATAGGCAGGCTGTTCTAAACCCCTGTAGGGATTTTTACCATTGAATAGCTCTAGTCTTTCATCTAACTCCTCGTTCTAGCTGGATTCCTTCCTGGTCTGGCCTCTCTTTGGCCCTTCGCCTCCCACGCTCCACTTGATGGACTTTCCACTTTCTCAAGGACTTGAAATATACGAGACATTGTATTATTATTATTATTATTTTATTGACTTATATCCCACCTTTTTGCCCCATGGGCACACAAGGTGGCCTTGTATAAGTATTATTATAAACCTTGTTGTTGGCATCCTTCAGTCTCGGAAGACTATGGTGTCACGCTCTGAATGGTGGTTCTGGAACAGAGTGTCCTCTCCAGTGCGCGAAGCCTGGGTAAAGTAGGTATGAAGGATAGGCTGTTACCCATGCAGCAAATCCCCCCTCTCCATGTCGCTGAAATGGTCCAATGGAAAGGCAGAGGCCAATCCGGTTGGTTCCAGCGGCGTCGCAGGAGTTGCCAGAACGTGACTGTGTTCAGCCATGAACTGCCTCAGGGACTCCGGTTCCGGATTTTGCCTCGAGGTTGACTCCTGAAGCCTTTTCCATAACTGGATGTAGCCACAAGGCAGTGGAGGTTTGGGATCAGAGTTTTCCTTCTCTCAGATGAGCTGCCTTCCCAGGCTGACGAGTCCCATCTACCCGGTGGCTGTTTAGTCGCCTCTTACGACAAGTACAGGCAAATTGAGGGCCTATTCTTATCCCCAGCCCCCAGGGGAAATAAACCTTGTATAAGTTTTATATACAATATATATAAAAAATATAAAACATAAACCTTGTATAAGTTTTATATTGTATAAGTTTTAGTAATAATAGAATGGCTCTTTGTGAAGGCTTTAACTTTTAAAATTGGATTGAGACCAGCATCTGCCTAAGAGCAACCTGTTTAGCAGAGGTAGGGATGAAGGAGTTGAAGAAGGTGCATCAGCTCAACAGATGAGCTATTTTGACCCTTACTTGCTAAGTCCATATAGTGCTGTAAGTCCACTATATAACCATCACCAAGGTTTGTCAAGACCAGACATCTTTTCTGGGATTGCAGCAGCCACGTGTTCTAACTCTTAAATGTGGGTGATTTCTGATTGTACAATGTGTGTTGGCAACCTTCAGTCTCGAAAGACTATGGTATCGCGCTCTGAATGGTGGTTCTGGAACAGCGTCTAGTGTGGCTGAAAAGGCCAGTTCGGGAGTGACAATCCCTTCCACACTGGGAGCAAGTGCAGTCTGTCCCTGGTCTGTCTCCCTGGCTATGGGCCTTCCTTCTTTCCTCTTTGCCTCAGACTGTTGGCCAAGTGTCTCTTCAAACTGGGAGAGGCCATGCTGCACAGCCTGATTGTACAGAGAGGCTCTAGATTTTGGTGTAAGAGGGGATGCTGGCAGGCTGGTTCCTTACATTCACTTCTGATTATTCATTCCATTGTCTCTTTCCAAATCCCTTCCTCTGATACATTTATCACTGTGACATGATACATTTTTATCACACTCTAAAGCACTTCAGAGGAAATGGAGATTGTGTTAATGCTGCTGCTTCACTCTTTCAGGTATGCTGTAATTTCCTTACTGCCTAATTATGGGGCTCAGATGAATTTACTCTGTGCATAATGTTTACGGGTCCTGTATGTTCTCGTATTTGGGAAGACCGTGTGCCATTTGTTAAAGCATGGAGCATCAGTGGCTTCCGTCAAGACTCATTGGGTCTTGATTTGATATAGATCGTATAGAGCACTGCAGAATCCACTGGAAGGAGGAACCAGGGGTTACCCTTGCCTTCTGGATCAGGCCTGAAATCTTGACCCACCGCGCCTCATCTTGAAGCAGTTGCATCATCACAATGCCATGCTCAAAATATATTTCCAAGGCACTTTCACATTCCCCGATCTGTCCCAAATTGCTAACAAAAGGAAGTTGAACGTTGTGAAAGCGAAGTTAGAGTGATCCAGAACTAATACAAATCAAATTGTTGATTTTATCCCTGCCTGAAAGCAGTGGTTTTGCCAAACAACTTCCTATTTTCTTCCCCAATCCAATGCTTTGTGGATTGACTTAAGACCAGAACCCTAGAGAGCCAAAGCCTGTGCATAGAGGTAGTAGGCTTCAGAAAGTAAGGAGAAGAAGCTAATGACATTTGGGAAGTATTTGTGGCAGCCAGTCACTTAGCTGAAGAGGCCAGCTCATTTTAAAAGGAGAAGTGGGCTCTGCCGGTTGGCTGGCTGATAAAAAAAATATGGTTGTACTTTTCTCATGTCTGTGCATGCCGCTGTCCAAGAGTGGAGCCTTAAGGCTGAAATCCTGAACACATTTACTAGGAACTAAGGACCAGCCCAGGGGCAGGGGGAGGGCAGAACGGGGTAGGATCAGGGATGGGGGTGGGCAGATCAGGCCTTGGAGGGGCAAGAATGGCAGAGACATTGCATGCTATATCCAAATCCCCTTCCTGGGCCTGATCTGCCTGCATGAATCAAAGTGGACTTCTGCCGAAGATATTGCTGGTCCAGGTCCTAGTTTCCCCATAGCAGCTGTTGGGTCTTACCGCGGGACAAGGGGACAAATGTCCACTTACCCAATGAGACCTCCATTAGCCAAAAATCCCCCAAGGGATGCAGTATAGCTCCCTGCATTGCCTTGTGGAGATTTAGATAGGATTGGGCTGTTAGTTATCCAAATTATTTCTCATTTGCAGAGAGAAGGGCTTGGATAATGAATTAAGCTGATTGGGAATTAATTTCCAGCAGTTTGCTGGAAATCATAGTTTCAACTGTTGGATTAATCTGTTAAAGCTGTAATTGATTACTTACCTAGAACTTGTTTTCATCTGAATGGCAGACTGAAGGGTGTGAAAGGAAAGGAAGGAATGGAAAGGAAATACAGGATGAAAAAGGAAGGAGACCTCCAGGGACAAGAGTGATGCTTTTTGTGTGCTATAACTCTTCATCAGAGATTACCCTTATTCCATTCTTTCAGGCAGACACCAGAATTGTCTTCAGTGCCATCTCAAAATAACTCCATTAGTTTTTGAAAGAACAGAATTAGGGTTGCACCCAACAAAGAGTTTCAGTATTTGAAATACACTGGTCAACTTCACCTTGAAGTCTTCCAGTCTTTTGTTCCAGAGAAAAAGGAACCCTCCTGTTTGCCTGAGGCCATTATGCTTCAGATTACTGTGTTGTTGTGACAGAGAATGGAGAAGGAAGTGTTAAGGATGACTTTTTAACTTGAGCAATCACTTTAGCTTATTAATGTCATTTGCCTCCTGCTTCCTTCAGTTTCTCTGGAAAAGAAATGCTTACATTTGCTAATGTACACATTTATTTAACTTTAATTGATTAATTAATCAGTTGAAAGGCAAATCATTAGTCAACTAAAATAATTTAATCAGTTGGAAGTCCTACTCAGAAGGAGGGAGGGAGGGAGGCTTGACACTGGTGACGATAAATCTTCATTTTAAAAAGCGGATCCTGGTGCTAAAAAGTTTGAGAACGGACATATGCAATTTTGCAGGCAAGACCTCAAAATCCATGGAAGGTGGGCATCATTTGGGGGCAGCAGGCATGGTCCTAACATCATCCACATTTAGAAAGTGTGCACTCCGAAAGCTGTATTTGGAGCCCTTTTTACGCCATCCTGCTGGTCCATTTATTGATCCCCTTTTTGTTCTACTTAGTGATAATCAAGCAAACATTACTATAGCAGTTGCTAGTTTTTTATCCCAAATTATTAAAATATCCCCTCCTTCCTAAAAAATTTCCTTTTACTTTTTCTTTCTTCCTCCTCTATTTTTGGATTATTTCCCTCCTCCCTGCCTCATTATGTTTATTCTTTTAGTGAATGTTATAATTTTGTTTTGTTTTGTTTTGTTTATTTTGTTGTATGCCAATAAAGGTTGTGAAGTATATATAGAAAGTGTGCACAGGATCCAAGAGCTTTGCTACTCAGTTGTGATTTCTGCCCCTGGAACACTTGGAGCAGTTCTCACAAGGTGAAGTAGCTGCTCCTGCAAAGAAACTAACAACAGAGAAGCAGAACTTGTCCATGGACTGTCTTGGGCAAGTGCTGTTTGGAACCTAGTGATGTACGGTACTCCCTTGACCTTCCCAATACTTACAGCAGTCAATACCTTGATTAACGCTAATGCTTCGCTTGGCAAACCGCAGGCGTCTATTGCCATTTAAAGCAATTAGTAAATATTTAATAGATTCCCTTAATTTCAGTATATTTTTATGTGACTGTTTCAGCTATAAAGCACATACTGAGCTGGTTTGTGCCGGATCGCTGAACGTGTTGCATTGCTTTGCTGGGACACCCTGAGTGTTTTTCCACTTTGCATCCATCGGCTTTGCCCAAGAAGCAAGACTCTGTGTGTGTTGCATAGAAACCAATCAAATTTCAAATTCTGTGCAGAGAGTAGCAAACGCTCTGACCGAAATAAATTATGGCAAAAGGTAAATACTTGTGCTTTAAAAACTTGGCAGTGGAAGAAGCCAGCTATCTCTACAACCAGTCTGTCAAGGAGTCTAGAATGAGGGCAACCTTAATGCTTACTTGCTTATTTGTTTGTTTGTTTGTTTGTTTGATGTCTGTGCCACCTTTCTTTTGAACTTTGGAGTACCCAGAGCAGTTTATAACCATAAATTAAAATGATATTTTTAAAAAACCCACATAATGAATGAATGAATGAGGGCCCAATCCTATCCAACTTTCCAGCTCTGGTGCAGCTGCAATGCAACCCCAAGGTAAAGGAACAAATGTTCCCATACCTTGAGGAGGCATCTTTGACTGCCACCCCAACACAAGAAGCAGTGCATGCCCCATTGGTACAGCAGTGCCAGCTCTGGAACATTGGATAGAATTGGGCCCTGAAAATCCAATCACCTTCAGGTCATACTTTAATCTATTGGCCTCACCACAGTGGTCTATGCCCTGGTGATTACAAGCTTCAGCTGTTGCAATGCATTCTGTGTGTGGTGCTCCCTTTGAAGACGGCCTGCAAGTGCAATTAGTGGAGAACACTGCAGCCCATGTGGTCTTAGGGGCTCACTGATCTAACTCAGTCGAGCTGCTGCTGTGACAACATTGGTTGTTGGTTTGTTTCCAGGCACAATTCAAGGTGCCAGTGGTGCCCCACCCTCCCAATTCGGCTCCCTACAAGACAGTGGTTTTCAGTGTTCCTTCTCATGTCAGTCTGACCTTGGTGGTCTTTGCGTCTTGTGCTGTAACTTCCAGGAGACTCATCCAGGTTCTGTGGCTGTGCTCTAAGCAACCGTCTGTAGTAATAAATTGCTGTCCCTCTTCCTCCACCAGACGAACAGGAATCTTGATGAGATCATATAATTGCACGAAGGTTACTCATTGCGAGGCATTTCTAGTGAGTCTTCGTATGTGCTCGTGTGCATCTGTGGGCACAATCCTAAGCAGGTCTACTCAGAAGTAAGTCCTATTATGTTCAATGGGACTTACTCCCAGGAAGTGAGGTTAGGATTGCAGCCTGTGAATGGAAACATTTCATTTTGCTCTTCTATTCAAAGTGCCTTTAGCTTCCTTTGAAATCCTTATAAGTGGTGCCCCTGAGCTAGGTCCCTCTTTGCCTGCCTCTAGTTCTCAGCCACCCCAAGCCATGAGGATGCAACCAGTCAAAAAATTAACACAGAGACTTCATCCCTTTTCTGCTTCATATCCTAATGCAGTGGCATAGCTATTGTATTGGCAACCTTCAGTCTCGAAAGACTATGGTATCGCGCTCTGAAAGGTGGTTCTGGCACAGCGTCTAGTGTGGCTGAAAAGGCCAATCCGGGAGTGACAATCCCTTCCACACCGGGAGCAAGTGCAGTCTGTCCCTGGTCTGTCTCCCTGGCTATGGGCCTTCCTTCTTTGCCTCTTAGCCTCAGACTGTTGGCAAAGTGTCTCTTCAAACTGGGAAAGGCCATGCTGCACAGCCTGCCTCCAAGCGGGCCGCTCAGAGGCCAGAGTTTCCCACTTGTTGAGGTCCATCCCTAAGGCCTTCAGATCCCTCATGCAGATGTCCTTGTATCGCAGCTGTGGTCTACCTGTAGGGCGCTTTCCTTGCACGAGTTCTCCATAGAGGAGATCCTTTGGGATCCGGCCATCATCCATTCTCACGACATGACCAAGCCAACGCAGGCGTCTCTGTTTCAGCAGTGAATACATGCTAGGGATTCCAGCACGTTCCAGGACTGTGTTGTTTGGAACTTTGTCCTGCCAGGTGATGCCGAGGATGCGTCGGAGGCAGCGCATGTGGAAAGCGCTCAGTTTCCTCTCCTGTTGTGAGCGAAGAGTCCATGACTCGCTGCAGTACAGAAGTGTACTCAGGACGCAAGCTCTGTAGACCTGGATCTTGGTATGTTCCGTCAGCTTCTTGTTGGACCAGACTCTCTTTGTGAGTCTGGAAAACGTGGTAGCTGCTTTACCGATGCGCTTGTTTAGCTCGGTATCGAGAGAATGTGTGTCGGAGATCGTTGAGCCAAGGTACACAAAGTCATGGACAACCTCCAGTTCATGCTCAGAGATTGTAATGCAGGGAGGTGAGTCCACATCCTGAACCATGACCTGTGTTTTCTTCAGGCTGATTGTCAGTCCAAAATCTTGGCAGGCCTTGCTAAAACGATCCATGAGCTGCTGGAGATCTTTGGCAGAGTGGGTAGTGACAGCTGCATCGTCGGCAAAGAGGAAGTCGCGCAGACATTTCAGCTGGACTAGCTGTGGCATTTCAGTGGCATAGCTAGAGGGGGTACAAAGCACTAAGTTTTACAGGGAGCCTCACTGTGGTGTGCAAACAGCCCCTCCCTCTCCCCTTTGAAAGCCTCTGTTTTACTCCCCCACCCAGAATGTCTCCAAAGGGGAGGAGCATGGTGAGGCTCCCTGCAAAACATAGTGCTTTGCACCCCCTCTAGCTATGCCACTGTCCTAATGCTTTCTTCAGCACAAGATTATGATTTTTTTTTTTTTAATAAGAACTATTCCCAGTTCTTTTATTTATCTATTTTCCAGCCACAGCCTTTGACCCAAAGGTGCAATTTCTGTCTCCAGGTGTGATTAAGTTGCAGCTGAAAACCTGGCTTCTGTTCGCACCAATCAATATTTGATCGCATCCACACAATAGCAACAAGTAATAGGGTTGTCAATGGCTTCTCAAGATACAGCACACTGATCGGGGCTCCACTGAAAGCAATGCAATTTTGCTGCAGTGGCAAAGAAAGGCTCAGTAAACTTCGGTTACCAGTGAGCTCTGAAGTGCCAGATACTTAATAAAAGTTTAACAATCAGTAAGAGCCATCAGTATCCTGCTGTGGCATTACTTTCTCATGTAGCTTTGGACTACGCAGTTTAATTCCCTGCATATATGTGCGTGGGACGGCATGCAGCCATAAACAGTGTCATTCTCGAGAGCGGTTTAACCTCTCAAAGTGCAGTTAGAGTGGGATCTGAGCAGTGAAAGTGTTGCCCAGGCTGGGAGAAAGAGAGAGATTACTAAACAAGACAAATGTACTGGAACCTCCCCTTGGTATGTCATTTGTTGTTCTTGGTTAAAGATGTGAACTAAAAAAGATACTGATTGAATATGTCTGAACAAATCTGAGTTGGTGGGCACTTAAAATGTTAATGGTGTTGCTAAACCTCATGTGATCAGGAGTGGGCCCGAATTGGGGTTGATCCACCACACTGTTACTATGTGCTCCCTTGCCCAAATAAATCAAAATAGGAGACCACCACAGTGCCATTTCACTGCTGCTTGCTTCAAGCACACACTCTTTGCAAATGGGTGTTCTCCATCCCTGGAGACCCCTGTACCGTCTCTCAGACTTCATTTGCATGTAGGAGAGTGAGGAGATAGCAGAAGGGCATGTGTGACTCAGTTTCGCTTTCCATAATGCTCAATACATTTTCCTTGCCAACTTGTAATGGGGGAACTTCCTTCTCAAGAGTTTTTGGGGGCATGCGTTCATCAGACTGGGACCATTCTGATGGTGTTCCATTCCTCTCGTCCTAAGAACATAAGAACATAAGAACAGCCCCAGTGGATCAGGCCATAGGCCCATCTAGTCCAGCTTCCTGTATCTCACAGCGGCCCACCAAATGCCCCAGGAGCGCACCAGATAACAAGAGACCTGCAAGGCTTCCTGGGAACTGTAGTTAAGAACATAAGAACAGCCCCACTGGATCAGGCCACAGGCCCATCTAGTCCAGCTTCCTGTATCTCACAGCGGCCCACCAAATGCCCCAGGGAGCACACCAGATAACAAGAGACCTGCATCCTGGTGCCCTCCCTTGCATCTGGCATTCTGACATAACCCACCTCCAAAATCAGGAGGTTGCGCACACACATCATAGCTTGTACCCCGTAATGGATTTTTCCTCCAGAAACTTGTCCAATCCCCTTTTAAAGGTGTCCAGGCCAGTTGCCATCACCACATCCTGTGGCAAAAAGTTCCACAGACCAACCACACGCTGAGTAAAGAAATGTTTTCTTTTGTCTGTCCTAACCCGCCCAACACTCAATTTTAGTGGATGTCCCCTGGTTCTGGTGTTATGTGAGAGTGTAAAGAGCATCTCCCTATCCACTCTGTCCATCCCCTGCATAATTTTGTATGTCTCAATCACGTCCCCCCTCAGGCGTCTCTTTTCTAGGCTGAAGAGGCCCAAACGCCGTAGCCTTTCCTCATAAGGAAGGTGCCCCAGCCCCGTAATCATCTTAGTCGCTCTCTTTTGCACCTTTTCCATTTCCACTATGTCTTTTTTGAGATGCGGCGACCAGAACTGGACGCAATACTCCAGGTGTGGCCTTACCATAGATTTGTACAATGGCATTATAATACTAGCCGTTTTGTTCTCAATACCCTTCCTAATGATCCCAAGCATAGAATTGGCCTTCTTCACTGCCGCCGCACATTGGGTCAACACTTTCATCGAGCTGTCCACCACCACCCCAAGATCTCTCTCCTGATCTGCCACAGACAGCTCAGAACCCATCAGCTTATATGTGAAGTTTTGAGTTTTTGCCCCAATGTGCATGACTTTACACTTACTGACATTGAAGCGCATCTGCATTTTGTTGCCCATTCTGCCAGTCTGGAGAGATCCTTCTGGAGCTCCTCACAATCACTTCTGGTCTTCACCACTCGGAAAAGTTTGGTGTCGTCCGCAAACTTTGCAACCTCACTGCTCAACCCTGTCTCCAGGTCATTTATGAAGAGGTTGAAAAGCACCAGTCCCAGGACAGATCCTTGGGGCACACCGCTTTTCACTTCTCTCCATTGTGAAAATTGCCCATTGACACCCACTCTCTGCTTCCTGGCCTCCAACCAGTTCTCAATCCATGAGAGGACCTGCCTAATTCCCTGACTGTGGAGTTTTTCAGTAGCCTTTGGTGAGGGACCGTGTCGAACGCCTTCTGAAAGTCCAGATATATAATGTCCACGAGTTCTCCTGCATCCACATGCCTGTTGACTTTTTCAAAGAATTCTATAAGGTTAGTGAGGCAAGACTTACCCTTACAGAAGCCATGCTGATTCTCCCTCAGCAAGGCCTGTTCATCTATGTGTTTTGAGATCCTATCTTTGATGAGGCATTCCACCAACTTACCCGGTATGGATGTTAGGCTGACCGGCCTATAGTTTCCCGGGTCCCCCCTCTTTTCCTTTTTAAAGATAGGCGTGACATTTGCTATCCTCCAATGTTCTGGCACCGTGGCCATTTTGAGGGACAGGTTGCATATCTTAGTCAAGAGATCAGCAACTTCATTCTTCAATTCCTTAATAACTCTTGGGTGGATGCCATCAGGGCCCAGTGACTTATTGATCTTTAATTTATCAATGAGGTCTGAAACATCTTCTCTTTTAACCTCTATCTGACTTAACTCCTCGGTCAGGAGGGACCGTTTGGGCAGCGGTATCTGCCTGAGGTCTTCTGCCGTGAGGACAGATGCAAAGAACTCATTTAATTTCTCTGCCATCTCTAAGTCTCCTTTCATCTCCCCTTTCCCTCCCTCACCATCCAGAGGGCCAACCGCTTCTCAGACGGGTTTCCTGCTTCTAACATATTTGAAGAAGCTTTTATTATTCCCCTTAATGTTGCTGGCCATGCGTTCCTCATAGTCTTGCTTGGCCTCCCATATCACCTTGAAGTCCTGCCCTTCAAAGTGGACTGAGGAACATTCACCTACTCATGACTTAATATGAGTGTGTGGCTCAGTTTCATAGGGATGAATACATTTTCCTTCTCCGCTATCAGCGTGTCAGTTTCACAACCCTCCAACAATCAGGTCACAACCCACTGGTGGGTCATGACCCACAGTTTTGGAAACACTGAGTTAAAGTCTTCTGCAATGTCTCAATACAATAACAACAGAGTGCACAACTGAAGAGGGTAAGTGACCTCCATTAAACGCACATGCCCTTGGTCAAACATTACGATGGATACAAAAGTGTCAGGGGGAGAAAAGAACAGCACCCCCATTGGTCTCTCTAGGGCAGTGGTTCCCAAACTGTGGGTCAGGGCCCACTCATGGGTCACAACCTGAATTTTGGTGGGTCCCATAGCAGAAAGCAGAGCTTCCAATTAAAACACAGGTGATGGAAGGTTGAGATAACTAATTGCTTCAAGGTTTTAAAAAATCAGATAGCTACTAACTGGCCTCCAAACAGCCCCTGCAGTTTGCAAGCATTAGAAAATTTAGGGAGATAAATGTTAGAGCATCTTTTCTCAGGTTATTATTACATGTAAATAAATGGAAAGATTATTTCCTTCTAGATTTTTTTAAAGTCTCATAAACCTAGATGGGTCCCAATAGAGAGTTGTTTTAAAAAGTAGGTCCCGGTGCTAAAAATTTGGGAGCCACTGTTCTGTGGAACTCCTGAAGAGGCACTGTTCCTTCACAGCTGATGTAGTATGCAGAACAAACCCCTGGAGGGTTAAGAATAGGCCCTCAGTTTGGCTGTACTTGTCCTAAGAGGCGACTAAACAGCCACCGGGTAGATGGGACTCGTCAGCCTGGGATGGCAGCTCATCTGAGAGAAGGAAAACTCTGATCCCAAACCTCCACTGCCTTGTGGCTACATCCAGTTATGGAAAAGGCTTCAGGAGTCAACCTCGAGGCAAAATCCGGAGCCGGAGTCCCTGAGGCAGTTCATGGCTGAACACAGTCACGTTCTGGCAACTCCTGCCACGCTGCTGGAACCAACCGTATTGGCCTCTGACTTTCCATTGGACCATTCCAGCGACGTGGAGAGGGGGGATTTGCTGCATGGGTAACAGTCTATCCTCCATATCTACTTTACCCAGGCTTCGCGCACTGGAGAGAACACTCTGTTCCAGAACCACCATTCAGAGCGCGATACCATAGTCTTCCGAGACTAAAGGATGCCAGCAGTATGCAGAACCTCATGTCCAAATGAATTAGCTGGTCTTTAAATGCAGCCAGTGTCCTAGGCCTCCTCTTCTTTCCTGCAAAAGAAAGGCATGACTATTCATATGAAAGAACCCCAAGCGTGACCCGTTGGTTTGTTCCTTGTCTTTATTGCAACACATGGAAGGGAGGGAAAAACGTAAGATTAGCTTTCCAACAGTTATTTACATTGATGAATGACTCTAATTGGACAAAATAGACTGGTTCTGCTGAGCTAATACCTTTGACTATCTTGTCTGGGACAATTAATATTCCCTTGTCATGCACCCGTTCAAGCTATTAGAAGAACGCCTTATGTTCACACTCCTGTCACGTTTAACAAATGATTTTGTCAAGTCATTTCTTATAGGCTATTGTTGATGGATTGCTAAATTTTTGGTATCCCATTGCATATGTAAAAGCTGTTAACTATACCTTTCACCGTGCATGCAAGGGCATTCCAAAGACACTCGTCTCAAAAAGAGTAGGTCACTTGTTTGCATGAGAGTTCAGAAGAAACAGTTCTGATGGAGGTGGGGTCTGTCTGGAGAAGAGGACGAAAAGCAAGATAGACTGCTATTATTTGTAAATTAGTTGTATAATTGTGTGTTAAATCTCTAGTGTGGAGTTGAGTAGCCTCCAATGGCACCCTCTCCTCCTGTTCTGCCACCTACTGACCCCCTCCCCACCCAGAAACTTGCCCAACCCTCCCCCTTCTCACCTCATTTTGCCAAACCCCCAGCCAGTTTACCTTTGCTGCCAGCTGCCGCAGTGGGCCTAAAATGGCCGCAGGTGGCATGCTATGTGTTTATGCCATTTGACCATTTATGACTGTGGAGCTGTGTCCTGCTGTTGTAAAGGACGGTGCAGTCCTCTCTAGGATTGGACTGTCAATTATGTGCAACTTCATTTGGTAACATCCCTGCCTTGTAGTTACCCTTGCTTCATTATTTGTTACCCCGCTCCCCGCCTTCCTATCTCCCACTTTGTAAATGTAGGTTGGGGCAGAGACTTGCGTTTTCTGCTTACAGCAGACGTTTCTCTGCGAAGTACTGTGTAGATAACAACACTAGTCATTGTCATCCACCTGTACCAAGACAGGGTAGGTGCCCTATTCTCAGCATCTTTGAGAGGTGCCCCTAAGGAAGGGAATCTCATTCCTGCTCCCCTCTCTGGGTGGTTTGTTCCACTGTTTAACAGCTGAAAACTATGTTCCCTTGTTATTTAATAGAAGTGCACCCCCCCTTCAATCCACCTTATCTTATTTTGCCACTGTAGAGAGGGGGAGGGGATGGTGTCATTTGGCTTTTGTTCCTCCAGCAACACAATGCCTGGGATCATCTTTGATATCCAAGTTTAACTTTTGCAGCTGCAGATATTGTCCTTCACCGTTTGTTCGGTGTTATCTCTCCATTTATTTTATCTTGGCTTTTCCTTCTCTTGATAACTATCCTGAGCCTTTCAGAACTGGGCAAGCAGGAATCTGAATGAATTCAATGAGTAAATAATAATAATAATAAAAAAGTCTTGTTCAAGCCAAGGAGATCTGTGGTCACTACAACTTGTTCAGCCAGCCCTGATCAGTGTGTTTTCGTTTTGTTTTGTAGTTTTTGTCCCCATGCATTTAAATTCTTATCCAGGAACTATCAAGAAAGTGCTGGAAACCAATTCTTCTGCTAGTGCGGTGAGACCTGGCATATGCATCTATAATGGGAAGCAGCAGCAGAACTTGCCCTCAACATGTTCAGATAAACGGTCAGCCTCTCACTGCCCTCTGTTTCTTTTTATCACAGCTGCGGAAGGCCGTGATGGACCATATATCGGATTCCTTCCTGGAGACCAACGTTCCGTTACTGGTTCTCATCGAAGCAGCCAAGAGTGGTAATGAGAAAGAAGTCAAGGAATATGCTCAAGTGTTCCGCGAACACGCCAACAAGTTAGTGGAGGTAAGTTGGACTGCACGCTAAGGATTTATCTGGGATTTATCTGCGTTATTGAAACACAACCACAGTGGCCAGCAGGTGGGAAGCAAACAAAGGAGCCGCTCGTTTTTTTGTTGAAAAATATACTTCTTAACCAGTTGCTGTACTCTCTGTGAAACCAGCGCCATTATTGTCACTTAATGTGCATACTTGATTAGTGTGCAGATGCTCAAATGGCCTGAAAGAGTGCTTGCTCACTATATGTGGTGGGAAGTTTATAGAGCCACTTGTCAGCAACACCTATGGGAGGGACGTTCCCTCATGCCTTCTTTCCTGTGTACATGCCTCGCCCCACAGCAAAACCTAAACACAGCCACAGCCCAGTGTCCCGACCAGCATTAACCACAGAGGTAAAGCTTTTTGCATTGGCTGTGTGTCTGTCTGAGTTCATGAAGCACCCCTGATTTCCCCCAGACTCCAGGCTTCACCCTATGAATAGGTGAAGTTGTTGCAGCTGCTCAAAACCCTTGTTGCTTCTGGCTCAGTGCCTTCTTCTCTGAGTAGCAGGAGCCCTCTAGAGTTTCAGGGAGAGGTTGTTCCTAGTCCTCGTACCTGTTGCCTGATTATGGACCTTTCGTTTGCAAACCGTCCTCCTCTTCTGCTGAACTATGACCCAGTGGCGGACTTCCCGAGCCTTGCACCTGGGGCAAAGGTTCAAGATGGTGCCCCCATCCCTGCACGAATCCACCTTCCCCCACCCCCGCACTCATTGGATAACTGTGGAACCTTGCATGACTCCAGGACAAATGGGGAAAGCCTCGCAGTCTTTGACTGTGCTTCTTGCAAACCTGGAGTAAGGCTTCCGCGTGATCCCGGAGGAATGCAAAGCTCCATGCTTGGGCATTTGCCCTGTTCAGATAATGAGAGGTCTACTACTGCCATGACCCTCCCTCCAGGACTGCACTTAGCACATTACTCACCGCTGAGCAATGCACCCCAGTGATCCAGTGATCCACATGTATGTGTCATGTTGACTTCATGAGTGAACATGCCGAAGAGCAACATTGATCTCTGGGTTAGCTAAAAATCTCTTTACTTGCCCAATTTAGCTCTCCAGCAATTTAGATTTCACTGTGCAACGAAACTGCATCCAGTTGCTTGAGGGCTAACCTATACTTCCTGTGCTTTGTCAATAATGTCTGGAGCATCCTGGAGCTGATTTCACTTAAAACTTTGCCAGCTGAGCCGTACAGCAGGGTGGCTGTCTGTACTAGGCGCAGAGCCAAATGGATGTTCCAGTGTGCTGTAGCTGACGCGAACAGATTAGAAAGCACATTGGGTAATTATTAGACTGTCTATCCGTGATAGTTAATGTAGTATTTAAAAAGGGGGGGGAACAGGCAGAGAAGGTCTTTCTAGGTGCAAGAATGGTCCTTGTATTCCTAAGCCCTCCTGATAATAAATGGAAATGTGGTGCTTCTTCTTTCTGTTGGAAAGATTTATATTCCTAGACAATTAAGTACTTATAGCAGGGGTGTCCAAAGTTTTTGGCAGGAGGGCCACATCATCCCTCTGACACTGTGTCGGGGGCTGAAGGAAAAAAGAATTAATTGACATTTAAAATTTGAATAAATTTACATAAGTTTACATAAATGAATATATTAAAGATGACCATACATGAATGAAAGAAGGTTTTGCTATAGCTCAAGGCCTATAAAAGGCCTTGCACAAAGCAAGGCTGATCTTTCCTTTGCTGCCGCTAGTGCATCACAGACGTGAAACAGCAAGCAGTGGAGGGAGCGAGAGGTCAAACTGCTGAGAGCAGTTGTGTCGGGCCAGTGCGGGCTCCAACAAATTTACAGAGGGCCAGAGACTCATTGGAGACTAGGGACTCCCTGAGGGCCTCATTGGGAGTCCTCAAGGGCCGCAAGTGGCCCCAGGGCCGGGGTTTGGGCACCCCTGACTTATAGGATCGCAGTCTAGGCAGGATTTGTGCATACACTATGTTTACTGGGGAATGCTTGCACAAGGTCTTGGGTTGATGCAATGGAAATGAAGCTGGCATTTTCTTAAAATGTAGGTGCACTGAGGCATGGGCAACCCTCACACTGTCATCCCTTCGAGGTTACATTGTGATTGCGGCAGGTTCCTGCCTCACTGGTGTGTTTCGAAGCATGAGATTTGGTTGGAGGGCCAGTGTAAACTCAACTGAGTGGGCAGGTGGGTTTGCAAAGGTTAACCTGGACATACTCAGTTCCTACCCCCTAAAAGCCCCATGCATGCAAGCACTTCCTAACTTAAAACGTCTTGTGGCTATCAGTGCACACTCATACCCTCAGCTAAGTAAATGCAATGTGGTCAAAGACATTTGTCATCCTAGGCTTTGCTCAGCGTGTGTCTGTTGTGGTAGAGCTGAATTCTGTCAGTTATTATTCTCGCTAGTACGTCCACTGTTCACTGACTGGAAATAGCGTCTGACGATGAGTGACAGATTTGCTCCGTTGTCACAGTGTGGCTTTGTACGTGGTGATGTTGCATTCTTATGTGGTTGGCTTTGCTTCTCTGATGTCACGGAGGGACTACTCTACCTTTTAACAAGCGGAATTTGAAGGGTGGATGGGTTTGACTGAGTAATTTTTCGTCCATGTGAACCAGGTAAGTATTGCCTATCAGTAGGGTTTTCAAACTCACTGGGGGTCTGAGAACCGACTGCAAGTGTTTGCGGTGGCGGGGACTTGGAGGGGGGATGTGCCCCTGTGGTGCCGCAGCAATCCAGCTTAGTGGTAGTCACTCCAACCTGCAGATCAGAGCGAAACAGAGCTTAGGGGAGACCCGCATAGGGGACTACTGGCCTCCTGGATCCTCTCCAAGGCTGGCAGACCCCCTCAGGTAGGGTGGCAAAACTGGGTGCCCCTGGCGTCGCAGTTGCTGTGACGCCGCTGGGTCACCCATTCCTGGGTTACTCCCCTTAAGTGGAAATTATCCTTTTTTTTGTTCCAATGGTGGGTTGCAACCCACCACTTTGAGCGGTATTGACTACTTGCCAGGGACTGTTGAATGCTGCTTTGTTTGGGCCAATCACTTCTCAAAGCCTTTCACTAGAAAACCATTGCCTATGATGTGCTTGCTAACAGGGAATAGCAGATTCCATTTTGTAAAACGTGGGCATTGTCTGTAGGAAGACAATTTAGGGTCTAGTTAGATGGACACAACCAGCCTCAAATGATGCTTTGATTTAATTAGGAAATGTGTGTGTGGGGGGTGTTTAAAATGGGGCAAAATCAGATCAGGGGGAGGCTTTGTTATTTCCTAATGTGGGGGTTTAATTCCTATTGTGCATCCCCCAATATGTGCTATTTTAAAATGAAAAATATATATCAAAAGTCAATGGGTGAATGGAAGGCTTGGGCTGCCAAACCTACTCTATGTTGTTGGACTTGAGGTTTAGCCTGGAACCACTGTCTCTACCATACCTGAGGTCCTGTCCAGAACTGGAATTGGGCTGCCAGCAAGGGGTGTTGTGTTCCTCACAGTTAGGACTCTCCTGGGTGGTTTACTTGGGAAGTCAGGTTGAACTGCTGGAGGTGATGTTAAGGGAAAGCCAGAAATCAGGTGAATTGCCATCCAGAGGAATGAGCAAGGACCAAAGAACCACTTCAGCAGCGATTGTATACACTCTTACCTGGGAGTCGATCCAGTTGAACTCAGTGGAACTTTCTTTTGAGTAGGCATTCATAGATTGCACTAGCAGGGAGAGGTCAGAAACATAAAACCTCATGCCTGTTACCAAACTGTAAAAGAAGCAAGCGGTATGTCCATGGAATAATGAATTGAATAGTTCAACTGACACAATGTCCGACCCATGAGTGAAATAAAATGTTCTGCAGCCTGCTGCATTTCAGACATTTGCCCTTAACGCATTTTCATTTGGCTTTGAGCCGTGTGTGTGAAATAAGGACCTTAATGGACTGTTTGCAGGCAATCTCTTGAACCAAAAGAGCCTGTAAGAAGAGGAGATTAAAATTTGCAGCAATTTGATTCACAGTGATTTCCCTCTGAAAAGAGTCTTTTACCTTATATACATATATACGTACACTGTGCTTAGGACAGCAAGTAAGAGCTGAAATGCCTGCGTTAGAAAATCAAGGGCCAACACCAACATCAAAGAAGCACGAAATGTATTTTCACTTTCCTCTGTTTAGACAACAAAAAATGCCTAGAAATGGATGAGAAATCAGGTCAGTGGCATAGCTAATAGTGTAGCCCAGTGCAGAGTGCAAAATGATACCCTGGAGGTGATGTCACTTCCGGAGGTGATGTCACACCCAGACTTTTTAAAAAAGTGAAAAATGAGATAGTGGCATAACTAAGGCACCTGGAAAGAATATTTTGTAGCGCCCCCCCCCAATGACAAAATCAAATTTAATTTATTAACTAAATAAACAAAAGGTTTTCTGGGTAATTAGCCATACCTTTCGATAGAATACAGATATTCCAGAGCCGTTTATTTCATTGCATTCAGCATTAAATTACCTTTCCAAAATATAAAAATGGTATTATTCACACATTTCAAGGTTTTCACAGTGAAAACATTTTCTGGTTAATTGGCCAAAACATTTGATAGAATACAGATATCCCAACTTGGTTTGTTTCATTGCATTCAGTATTAAAATTACCTTTCCAGTAATATACAACATGACGATATTATTTGTACACACCAAGGTTTTCACAATTTTGGCCGCTAGTGTCAAGCTCAGTTTGTTGCCCGGTACAGTTGCTATCCCCTGCATCCCTTTAGGTGTGCCACTGAGTTAGATCTCCCTTGACATATAAGAGCAGTGCAGTATTGTATGTGTACACATGTGGCATGAACAGGAATTACTTCGGGGACAGAAGGAACCTTGGGAAATCCCTTGTCCCCATATTCAATTCCCTGTCTGTAAAATGGGAATAACAATGGTTTATCCAATGGGGTCATTATGAAATGCGTTAGTGTTACCAGCAATGGACTTGGGTAATAGAATGCAGTGTAACTCTGAATCTGTACTTCTGTGCATTTGGTATATGTTGCACAGAATGAATGCCCAAAGTATAAGGGCAGCTGCTGCTGTTGACAAAATTCCACAAAATCTCTGACCACAGTATTTCATTTGATTTACAGCTCACTGTCTCAAAGAAAGCTACTGTAGAGCAATATCTTAAAAAGTGAACCAGGAAATCCCTGGTTCAGGTTAACCTCTGCCATGAGTTAACTCACTAGGTTGAATGTTGGGTCTGTGACCGTAACTCACTAGGCAGACTTAGCAAGCTCCTGTCTCTCTGCCTCAAACAGACTTCCAGCAATGGGAGTTTGGGGGGACGGTTATATATTAGAAGGGCTGTTAGGGGATGTGAGCCGACTGCTGGCAAGATGGTGTGCCTTGATGATTTTAGCCCCTTCTCAGGGTGCCATGAGATGAAAAAGATTGGAAATTGCTGCTCTGCAGTATATAATGTGCCTTGTTTCCAAGAATTTCCTGTTTCTTGCATCCAAAAAGGGGAAGTCCAGCCCATCCATGAGGATAACTGAGGCTGGGGGGGGGGCACCATGTCTATCTGCCCATTCACCTGTACTGCCTCTCCTCCTCCCATGCTCTGATTAGAAAAGGAAGAGGAGAACAGAGCAGAAGTAAGGATGACCTCTAGCCCATCACTTGCTTCCCCTCCAGTGGCGTAGCTAGAGGGGATACAAAGCGCTAGGTTTTGCAGGGAGCCGCAGCACAGTATGCAAGCAGCCTGCCCCCTCCCCTTCAGGGCCATTCAGGGCAGAACAGAGCAAAACAAAGGTATACCTGTTTTGCTTTACAGCCCAGAATGGCTCTTAAGGAGAGGGACCGCTTGCACGCTGCAGTGAGGCTCCCTGCAAAACTTAGTGCTTTGCACCCCCTCTAGCTATGCCACTGCTTCTTCCTGTTTTGCTCTGTCTCCTTCTTTCTTTTCCCATTCATGGGGTTGGAGGAGCAAAGGCAGGCCCATCTCCAGGTAAGGAGAGCAGCATTTGACATGCAGCTTCAGGCACCAAGAGGTCTTGATCCTGCTTTGCACCCCATTCAGTTCGATATTTAGACCTTGTCACGTTGACAAGGACCAGTGTTTGTTTTTGTAACCAAGTTTCACGGATGCTGAGGAAAGCATACAAATTTACACTGTGTGCGTTAGACTTTGGAGGAGCTGAAAAGAGAATATATAAGTGCAAATTAGTAGTTGTGTCTGAAATGAGAGTATGAAATATTGTTTAATGGATTTCCATTTTGTGCTTTAAAACATCTGTAACTGAAGTAGTTATTTTTAAAAAAAAACTGCGAGAGAAGTAACTTCAAAACAAGAATATTGAAAAAAAAAGTTCACAGCAGGTTTTCTTTTAATGCAAATACAGCTCATCAAGGACAATCCTAAAACAGCACTAAAATCACAGCATAAAAATACTGAGACTAAAACATCATGCATACAAAAGCAGGAGTAAGATGATAACACCCTTCAACTGTTGTTGTTTAAAACAGTCAGCTCTGTTTGGCTTGTTAGAAGAGCTTATTTTTATCATTGCCAGTTGAAGGTGGACAGCAATGGAGCTGGTTGCGGCATCTCAAAAAAGATAACATGGAAATGGAAAAAGTGCAGAAGAGAGTGACCAAAATGATTACTGGGCCGAGACACCTCCCTTGCAAGGAAAGGCTACAGCGTTTGGGGTTCTTCAGCCTAGAAAAGAGGCGCCTGAGGGGGGTCACGATTGATACATACAATATTATGCAGGGGATGGGTAGAGTGGATAGAGAGATTCTCTTTTCCTTCTCACATAGCACCAGAATCAGGGGACATCCACTATAATTGAGTGTTGGAAGAGTTCGGACAGACAAAAGAAAACATTTCTTTACCCAGTGTGTAATTAGTCTGTGGAACTCTTTGCCACAGGAAATAGTGATGGCATCTCGCCTAGATGCCTTTGAGAGGGGATTGGACAAATTTCGAGAGGAAAAGTCCATCTCGGGTTATGATAGGTATGTGCAAGCTCCTGGTTTTAGAAGTAGGCTACCTCAGAATGCCAGATGCAGGGGAGGGCACCAGGACGCAGGTTGTGTCTTGCTGTCGTATGTGCTCCCTGAAGCATTTGGTGGGCCACTGTGAGATACAGGAAGCTGGACTAGATGGGCCTAAGGCCTGATCCAGTGGGGCTATTCTTATGTTCTTAACTACAATTCCCAGGAGGCCTTGCAGGTCTCTTGTTATCTGGTGTGCTCCCTGGGGCATTTGGTGGGCCACTGTGAGATACAGGAAGCTGATGGGCCATAAATGACATTGCAGGTGCAACTTTGGTTGCAAGGTACATCCATGTGATTCAGAAGTGCATCCTTTGAGCTATTTTTAGCTCATGGGGTTTGGAAACCCTGGCTGTACAAAGGTAAGAAATGCAATTGTGGTGTGCTTTTCATTTTAAAGGCATTTAATTGGTGACCCGCCCCCCCCCCGATCCACAGATCTCTGTGTCTGCGGGGGGGGGGGGAGAGATCAGTTTCAGAACCTCCATGGATTCTGAGGCGAGACCGTCTGTCATATTGGAAAGCAAAATTCCAGAAAAGCAAGATTCAGGTGGAGTTGCCAACCCTTAGGCACAGCTGAAGTGGCCCTTCCTCTGGTGTCCACCATTGTACCTTCTGAAGTGCTATTATTAGACATGGAATCACTACACCAGTCCTTCTCTAAATGTGCCCAACTCAGCAGAATGCACAAGTTCTGGCCCCTTTCAACTATCCCTGCTTCCATTCCAAGCCTAATAGGCTAGTTTCCAAAGACAGTGTGTCCTACTCACTTTGCATGAATAAATTGGAAGGGGGATTTTATGAAGCCTCTTTGTGTACCTATCAGTTTTCCCTCTCTCACAGGTTTCCAGGGATGTCCAGAATAATCAGTTGTCTGCAAAGAGCGCTTGTTGGTGGCAGAGCTGTATAAGCCTATATTTTATGGTGATTAAAATTTGATATAGTGCAGGCAAATCAATAGAATCACCGGGCAGGATAGTCATTTGCAGCAGATGGAACTAAAGAACGGCACTTCTATTTCTGCTTTATAGTCTCTTTGTCTATTAGGCTCGCAGGAGCCACTCATTAATATTCCCTTGACCATCCAGATGTCATTTGGAAAAAGATTTCATCTGTTTTTGCAAAGTCAGGAAACAGCATCCTCCTTGGGTCTTCCCCCCCTTTGTGAAATGGTGACACCTGGCCCTACGTGATGTGTTGTTCTTTTTTCTCAAGTGGTGCAAAAATCAGTGCAGAACATTGCCGGATCAATCAGTCTCTGGAGGAGGGTGTGCTGGTTACAGAGCATCTCTTTATGCAAACCGAACAAAATAGAATCTCATGATTTACAGATTAATGAGCTAAAAAAGCATTGCAGGGGTGCAACAGCAAGGTCCACATCTCAACATCTCCGAGCATGCAATGCTGAGGTCCTCCTCAACCTTCTCTCTTTCTGGCACCTGGTTCACTGAGCTCTGGGGCTGTGCAGACTGGAACAGACCAAGGTCCTTCAGCACTTGAGCTGAGTCACCAGATGCCAACCTGAAGGGCTACAGCAGACATGAGTCAAAGGAGGGAGGCTGCTGGCATCTCTTCTGCTCACAGTATGCTTGTTATAAAGCCTGCAAGGGTTGGACCAGGAGTGTCCACATCAGTCCTACAGGCATTGATGTGAATATGGAGAAAATGAGGGAGCCCCAGAAGTAGCAACTGCTCACATATTCACCCAGTCCTGTGCTTGGCATGGCCACTTTAATGTGCCTTAAGGGTGGATCTGTCCATCCCCCATGCAGATCCTTTTAGATTCTGACATTAAAAGCTTATTCTCCAATCAATTTCTCTGTCTAGGGACCACAAGAGTCTTTCTATAGTCAGAGACTTACAGGGTTACATCCCATCATCACCCAGAAGTGTCTGGGTTTTTTGCATCTTTTCAACTGTCACCTAGAAAGGACAATTTGACCACGTTCAGTGGACCACTTTAGCTCTGAACTGGCAGCATATTGAAAAAGAAGCGTGACCGTGTCATATGCCCAGTGGCATCACTAGGGCTTGTGTCAAGGTCAGCACATCACCCCTATGATGAACATCCTCCCATGCAGTGGGTGGGGCAGTGGCCCAGAGAGTGGGCATGGTGATGTCCCCTTGCCCCTCCCCTTTGGTTTTTTGGCTATAACTTTTGATAGAATTTGTTGTTGGTATCCTTCAGTCTCAGAAGACGATGGTATCGCGCTCTGAGTGGTGGTTCTGGAACAGAGTGTCCTCTCCAGTGCGCGAAGCCTGGGTAAAGTAGATATGGAGGATAGACTGTTACCCATGCAGCAAATGCCCCCTCTCCACGTCGCTGAAATGGTCCAATGGAGAGGCAGAGGCCAATACGGTTGGTTCCAGTGGCGTCGCAGGAGTTGCCAAAACGTGACTGTGTTCAGCCATGAACTGCCTCAGGGACTCCAGCTCCGGATTTTGCCTCGAGGTTGACTCCTGAAGCCTTTTCCATAACTGGATGTAGCCACAAGGCAGTGGAGGTTTGAGATCAGAGTTTTCCTTCTCTCAGATGAGCTGCCTTCCCAGGCTATCGAGTCCCATCTACCCGGTGACTGTTTAGTTGCCTCTTATGACAAGTACATCCAAACTGAGGGCCTATTCTTATCCCCCAGCCCCCAGGGGATTTGATAGAATAGAGATATTCCAATGTGGTTTGTTTCATTGCATTCTGCATGAAATTATGCATCGATTGATATATAACATGATGGTATTCTTCAAAAATACCGAGATTTTCAAAATTTTGGTGAGTAATGGTTTCACCCTCCTATGTGTGTCACCCAGTTCGGCCTGCACCTCCCATGCCTCCCTAGCGACACCACTACACATGCCTTCCCATGTGGCAGGTGCTATTTGACATTTGCAAGTTTTGATCCTCCAGTTCTTTTGCATTCTGCAGTCCAGTAAGCTTTTTCCCCCACTCTGATGCAATGCGAAAACCATCTGTGTCTGTACTGTAGTGACCCTACTTGCCTAAGGAGCAAGCACTAACTTGTGCCAACCTAGGGCTTGGCAGCAGACCCTGGGAGCATAAAAGGCTGGCAAGATGTGGATGCTGGCTGCAAATCTCCCCCTGTGGCAAGCCGACTGCAGAAGTGGGCTGAACTGGCTGGAGATGGAAGGAGAGGGTGGCCTGGGCAGCTGGTGTTTTGCCTGTTTCCATGCATCTCTCTACAACCTTTATTGGCAGGTCTTGTATGCAGCATTGGGAATCCAAACTGGCTCAGAGAGCTGCCTGTGACAGGACTAATTTGGGTGTTACTTGCTATTTGAGTTTGCAGCAGGGTCTCCAAACTATCTTGAGGACCATAGTGAACCATCATCACGGTAGCATCTGCAGTCATTGGGGAAAACAATGACTTGAGCAGTCATTCCTACAGTGAGTACTGGAACTCACCACGTACGTGGCAGCCTTTGATAACTGTCCAGAATGAGAGGAGCCATAACTCAAGGGCAGAATAGACACTTCATGTGCAGAAGGGTTCATACTCTCTGGTTCATACTTTCTGGCAGTCTCTGGATAAGCCTGGAAAATGCCCCCTGGAAAATTGCTGCCAGTCAGTGTAGGTGTTTATGATGACAATGATGGTGATAGTGACAATTAAAATTTTATATAGAAGGTGCAGTAGAAGTAAGCAGCCATTGGACAAGGTGATATGCTAGGGCAGGGGTGCTCACACTTTTTTGGCTTGAGAGCTACTTTGAAACCCAGCAAGGCCCGGAGATCTACCAGAGTTTTTTTTTTTTTTTACAATGTTCGCGCCATCATAACATATAACATTTATGTGTACAATGTATGTTGGTGTACCTTGAGCCCCACTGAGTATAACAGGACTTACTCCTGACTAGACATGCCTAGGATTAGGCTGTGAGGCTGCAATCCTAGCCACAATGAGTACAATGGGCCTTACTCCCGGCGTTTCCTCCCAGAGGCACCTGAAGGGGGGGGTCGGCACTCCGCGATCTACCGGTAGATCACGATCCACCTATTGAGCACCCCTGTGCTAGGGTGAAGAAGGATCAATATGGTCTGATTCTGCATAAATCAGCTTCATATGCTTTCAACTATGTTAAGGATTATCCACAAGATTGGCTGAATATGAGGTGGATTCCTTGTGACAAGTAAAGAACATAATTATTGGGTGGAGATCTTTCAATTCCTTTAATGGTGCAAAGGGCCCATTCAACTTTGTGGGCAATGCAGTCAAGGATGCAGTCAGACCTTAGACCAGGGGTGCCCAAACCCTGGGCCAGGGGCCACTAGCAGCCCTTGAGGACTCCCAATCCGGCCCTCAGGGAGCCCCCAGTCTCCAATGAGCTTCAGGCATTCCCGAGACTTGCTGGAGCCTGCACTGACCTGATGCAACTGTTCTCAGTGTGACAGCCAACTGTTCAACCTCTCAGGTGAGCTGTGGGACAAGGGTTCCCTCCACTGCTTGCTGTTTCACATCTGTGATGCAGCAGTGGCAGCAAAGGAAAGGCCGGCCTTGCTTTGTGCAAGGTCTTTTATAGGCCTTAAGCTATTGCAAGACGTTCATTCATTCATATGTTCCAGCTCTAATATATTCATTTATGTAAATTTATTCAAAATTGAAATGTAAATGAATTCTCCCCCCCCCCAGCCCCCAATACAGTGTCAGAGAGATGATGTGGCCCTCCTGCCAAAAAGTTTAACACCCCTGGCTTAGACCGAAGCTGACTATAATCACATTTTACTCAGGCTGGAGGAGAGATTAAAGCCCCCTTTTTTTTGGGGGGGGCACTATCTATGGTTCCATCTGACCTTGCTTATCCAGACCAGACATGTATCTCAGGTAGAGGAGCTGATGATTACTGTTCTGATGATCACTGATCTGTTCTGATGATCACTGTTCCTGCTAATCTGTGTGAACTTGGAGTTTGGCAACCTGGATGTTCAGTGTTGACACATGATGTCTTTGCTGAGCATCAGGAGATAGCATAGCGACACAGCTGTGAGGCCACACAGCAACAGAAGGGATCAGCTGTTACAGGGAACATTGCTGGCAACACACTGTTTGATCCCAAATATTTCTACTTCCAGTAAATCCTACTAGAAACTGCCTACTAGAAGGCAGTCCCACTGTGATTTAGGGCCCAATCCTATCCAGCTTTCCAGTCCCAATGCAGCAGTACTAACAGGGCATATACTGCATCTTGTGGTGGGAGGGCAGTCATTGAGGTTTCTTGGAGGTAAGGGAGTGCTTGTTCCCTTACTTTGGGGCTGCATTGAGGCTGCATCAGTGCTGGAAGGTTGAATAAGATTGGGCCCTTATTCTTCTCTACAACCCTATGGAACTTGTTTGGCTGAAGGATAGTGACAGATGCCAAAGTTCATCTATCCAGTAAACCCCATAACTGAGCAGACATTTGAAGCCCTAGATCAGGTCCAACACATTCTCTACTCCACTACCTTTAGCCATTTAGGGCCCAATCCTGTCCAATTTTCCAGCACTGGTGTAGCCACAATGCAACCCTGAGGTAAGGGAACAAATGTTCCCATACCTTGAGGAGGCCTCTGTGACTGCCTTCCCAACACAGGAAGCAGTGCATATCCCATTGGCATAGTAGCCCTGGCACTGGAAAATTGGATAGGATTGGGCCCTCAGTGATTTACTTAAAAGCCACCATTTCTCACCCTGCTTTATTTTTCCAAGACAGGCACTGCATTTTATGACAATTTATATACTCGCAACATTGAGTTAACACACACACCTTTTCCAATTTGCCAGTCTCCAGCTGTGAAGATCTAAAAGGAGATGCATATGTTTGAAGACAAGGGAAATTGCTTCCTTGACATTGTTCTCCTTTAGAAGCTAACTAGGTATCTTAACTGAAGTTCCCTTTGGTGCTGCCGCTGGGGCAGAAGCTGCCTCTGAACCACAATTCAGAATATTCACATCTTCTTCAGTTCAAGAAGCAAAGAGATGTACAGCTTGTGTGCATTTTGGTAACACCCCAAGCCAAGCCCTCAGGTGTCCTCTTCCAGTGGTTTCCTGCAGATGTTAACCTTGGAGGCTTTCTGGCAGAGTCTAAAAACTTTTCTTTTTACACCCACCTTTTGAGTTTGGGCTTTTAATATTGATGGTTAAGGTTTTTCATGCTGATTGTTTTTATGGGCTACATTTTTACTGTCTTCTGCTGGCTTTTAATAAGATTTTTAAGCTGTATATTGTTTTAGGTCATTTAAACGCTTATGTTTTATACTTGTACTGTATCTGTTTTTTTTCTATTTGTATTGCTGTTAGATTAAGCAGGGTATTCATCATCATCATCATGACGACAAGGTTAAGGAGCTTGGAAGGCAGGATGGAGCCCTGCAGGACAACATAAGCCAAAGGCAATGGTGTCATTCAACCTTCTGATACTGACCCTCTGGGTATGGCCAAAGCCACTGTAACATGTTGCCCTACAGCCCAGTCCCAGGTAGAAGGATGTCATGGTCATTGATCCTGAACACCACTGAGAGATCCAGCAGAACTAGAAGGGTTGTGCTCCCCCTTTTCAGTTCCTGGTGTATGTCAACCACCAGAGAGACCAAAGCTTTATCAATCCCTAAACCGGGTCACAGATGGAAAAAGAATCCAGATAATCTATTTCCTCCAGGAACCCTGGAGTTGGAACTTAGAGAGAAAGAGGCAGTCCTGGACTGTGAATGGTTGGCAACCTTCAGTCTCGAAAGACTCTGGTATAAGCCTACAGCACCCGGTATTCCCAGGCGGTCTCCCATCCAAGTACTAACCAGGCCTGACCCTGCTTAGCTTCCGAGATCAGATGAGATCAGGCATGTGCAGGGTAACAGTTGCTGCTGCAGTGCATTTTGCATGCAGTGGCGTAGCTAGGGGGGATGGAAAGCACTAAGTTTTTCAGGGAGCCTCACCGCAGCGTGCAAGGGGCCCCTCCCCTTTGGAGCCATTCCAGTTGAGGGGAGAATAAGGGAGGCAAATGCAAGTGGCCCCTCCACCCTTATTTGGAGCCAAGCATAGGCCTCTATTTTGCTCCCCCTACTCAGAGTGGCTTCAGAGGGGGAAGGGCTGCTTGTATGCTGCAGTGAGGCTCTCTGCAAAACTTAGTGCTCTGCAAACCCTCTAGCTACACCACTGATTGCATGTATTAGCAAATGGATTCATTTTTTTTTTTAAAAAAAGATCCTTGGAACAGTCGAGGTATTAGAAGCATTGAATATTCCAAATTAAGAGACAAATATTTCTTTAAATACATATGTACAAAGAATCTACTTACTGAAAATAGCAAGGTGGTGGAGTTGGAGTTTGCAAAATTACTTCCATTGTTTTGCACAGAAAAATCCAAATACCTGTTTTGCCAAACTAAAAGGATTTTATTTTGTTGGTGTCTTCAGCGCAGCCCTCCACCCCCCCCCCCCAACACCACTGGTATAACTCATGGAGAGGCTTTTGAAACTTCATCGGGATCTGTGGCATAGCTAGAGGGGGTACAAAGCACAAAATTTTGCAGGGAGCCTCAGCACGGCACGCAAGTGTCCCTTCCCCCGTCCCTTTGGAGCCATTTCGGGCTGCAAGAGCAAAACGGAGGCGGACACCTCTATTTGGCTTCTGCCTCCTGGAATGCCTCTGAAGGGGAGGGACCCCTCGCACACTGCGGTGAGGCTCCCTGCAAAACTTTGCGCTTTGCATCCGCTCTAGTTATGCCACGGATCTGGATATCATCTCTCTAGTGAACTGGGCTCATTGCTGACAATGGTCTGTACAGAGTTGAATTCCTGCTCAAAAGCACATGTGGCCTGAAAACAACAGAGTAAAAAGGCCAAGTAATCCCTTGACCTAATCAAGCAACCCATCCTTAATTGTGCTATAATTGTCAGCTAATTAATCGTGAGCTTTCTTTCGGCCCACCTAAAGCAACACAGACTTGGGTAGCGTCCACATGTGAAGTCATTTTGTTCTGGCAGTGTGGAATGCGGTAACCCCAGTATACTGTGCCTGAGTGTTTAGTGGACTGTTGAAAGGTGGTCCCTGTATAATCACTAAGATCCACCCAGTCCATTTGTTCTGTAATGGTGCCATTGTTAAAATTCCTTGTGCCAGTCCATAGGCATCCTTGGAACGTGACTGTCAAAAGCCTTGGTTTTGATTTTCTTTCTACAACTGAAATCGAAGCCGTGCTGTTCAAGATGAAATAGTGCTTCTCAAATAGACCCATATCGTGTAAAACAATCTCATATATTTCCTGGGAAGCCTTCCTTTCAAATCCTGAGAACATATTGGCAGATATGTAATGGTTTTTCTGCTTTCTACGTGGCTCAAGTGAGACAATAAAATGCAAGAATTGAACTGAACTCGGTTGCATGAAGGGAAAGAAAAGTGCTGCCCCAAATAGGCCAAGAAATCAGCAAGAAAACTGAAAATGGATCTGAAGTTAAGACCGGTGTTGCTATTCAGCCACAAGCAGAATAAAAATCTTGCCACAAGCAGAATAAAAGATCAAATGCCTCTAGGAGGTCCAGAAGCTGCTTTTTAAAATCTTTACACCACAGATTCCTAAAATCAGTGGCAGGCCTTTCTGTGCAAAATTGGGGTGGGAGGCAGTTTCATCCATGGCTCCAGCATCTGTCCTGGGCCAGGAGATTGAAGTATTGTGCTTCACTCATAATTGATCGTTTTGAGAACCAGTGGAAATACAACCATTGTTTTCCCGTGAAACTTCAACTCCACTATGTCTGTCTGTCTGTCTGTCTGTCTGTCTGTCTGTTTTATTTATTTTTGTCTTGCTGATCTGCAGTGCAAGTGAGGACTCACTTGCTTTTACTTCACTTTGGGTAACTTGCAGCTTTGTGATTTAAGGAGGCTAGGAAGACAAACTTTGAGAATTCATACTTTAAAATGAATCACAACCCATGTTTTATTAAACTTGTGGTTTCCAGATACGCAATTACTGCTCCTTCCATAGCTGCATTACCTCTTTTCCAGGATGCATTAAATGTCTTGCTTTGTCATTTTTTTTTAAAGTTATCAATAGCAGGAGCAAATGACACATGGAAAAAATTAAAGTTTCTGTTGTGGCCAAAGGTTGAGCTCTTAGCTCAAATGTGCTCTTAGCTTGATGCATGGAGGCTACAATGATATCTTGGTTTGAAAGATTGCCTCTTCCAATCTACCTGGCTGCTCTCATCCATCACGTCCCACTGATAGCTCTAGTCACGATTGTGCAAAATAATGTATTTGCCTGGAATTTTTGATGGAGAATTAAGTCAGTACAGACGGCTACCAAGTGATTTGATGGCTCCCGGGTTTGTGGAGGGAGATGTTTAGGTTCTGGTAACAACATAAAGTTCTCCGAATATCAGTGGGGAAGATAACTCTACAAGTTATCAGACAAGCAGAATGGACATAAAATAAGATAGATTGTTATCTCAGGAGGTGGACTTGGGGTATGATTACGTGAATCAAGGCAAGAGGCAGATGAGAATGGCCCACAGCACACAAACCACAGGGTATTACTCCTGTACAGGCTTAATGAAATGAAATTGAGATGCGCAACTCCCAAGCTTGTGCAGGAGATTGGCTCAATGAACAGTGCTTCTTGTCAATTCAGTGGGTGGTGCCATTTAGATTTTCTATTTGAGCTGCTAAAATGGTCTGGGCAAATACATGGGAAAAGGAGAAATGGACACAGGCAAAAAAAAAAAATAATGGCTAAAGAAGTATTAAGTGGTTTTGAGGGGATTTGTGGGGGATGGGAGGGAAGATGACTTTAAAGTCCGTGGCAAATAATAGACCCTGGAAAGCTCCTTTGTAGCACATCAGGTATTGTGGTGCGAGAGAAGAAGGAGTCTCCATTTCTCTGTGTGAATAATTACTATTTTCTCATGCTCAAACACCTTAAAGAAATGGTTGAATGGATTTTCTTCAAAGTCCCAGCAAGATTTCACCCACGGGCTCGGTAGCAAGCATGAGAAATTTTCCGCCCCAGGGCAACAGCTCGAGGAAGTTTATACGAGGCTGAGGATAAGGGCTTAGCACGGAAGCGCCATCTCAGCCTTCATAGTCATGTCACGCTGGATCGGCTCTAGGCTCTTAAGTCAAATTGTGTTTTTCCGATCCAGTAGTAGCTTTAAAAACTTCAAAAGTTCAGGAGGTGGAGGGAAATATCCTGCAAACTAGTGTGCCTGCCACAATATTTATGATTAGAAAAAAGGGATCTTAAGAACCATGATGCTTATCACAAAACTCACAGCAAGTATCTCAATTAAGCAGATTGCACAAGCTCTACCCAGACATGCCATATTTGTTAGCAGTCAACCAAATGTTCCCCATTTTTAATTTTTCCACTAAAAGTAGGGACTTCGGGGAGACACCTTGAAAGATCTTTAATCCTCTCTTTTTTGTGGGTCCCCCAATATTGCTGCTTCAGAGGCCGTTGTTTCTTTTTTGTTACCTCCTTTAGGTTGTTCCAGCCAACCAGGGATTATATATTAGACCAGCAATTGTTGTTGTTTTCCTTCTTGTAGCACGCTGACTTCTATCATCTTCTCTACAGTCTTCACCACTTGTGATGTTACTTCTGGAAGACTCTTCTGGGTTCTGTGGCTCTTTTTTTTTTTTTTCCTAAGGCAACTCTCTGTAGCAGAGCTGGTGGAGGAAGAGGGTTGGAAGAGGGTGGAGGTGGGCAGGAGGTCTGGTCTAGAGGGTAGAGCCTCCGTCTGCCTGAAGATAACATCCACAAGGTCGCCAGTTCGAGGCCACCGGCACCGTGCAACCTTGAAGCAGCTGACAAGCTGAAGCCAAGCTATTTCCATCTGCTCTGAGTGTGGGAGGATGGAGGCCAGAATGTGAAGCCAGATCGGAATGAAACACCTGAATGTAGTGGTCCTTGAAAGAAAGAACCTTCTTTCAAATTGTAAAAATCCCTATTTAATAAGGGATTTAAATAAAGCCTGCCTATGTAAACCGCCTTGAATAAAGTCTTGAATAAAGACCAAGAAAGGCGGTATATAAATACCTGTTGTTATTATTATTATTGGATAATTCGTTGCTACAGATAGTTGCCCTGGAGCGACAGAACCTGGAAGAGTTTTTCAGCTATCTTCAACCACTGTGCTCCAAACTCCCACGTCACACCTGCAGACCTTTGTGGCACACTGCTTGAAAATTGCCACACTAGACATGATATCATAATCTTGTCTACCCATCACAGTTTTGTGTTCCTGCAGGGTAAGTGAGTGAGGGCCCAGTCGTATCCAATTTTCCAGTGCTGGGGCAGTTGTGCTAGTGGGATGTACGCTGCATTCTGTGGTGGAGGGGCAGTCACTGAGGCCTTCTCAAGGTATGGGAACATTTGTTCCCCTTACGACGGGGCTGCACTGTGTCTGTACAGGTGCTGGAAAGTTGGACAGGATAGGACCCTCAGGGCCCAATCTTATCCAACTTTCCAGTTCCGGTGTAGCTGCAATGCAACCCTTAGGCAGGAGAACAAATATTCCCTTATCTTGTGGAGGCCTCCGTAATTACCTTCTTACCACCCGATTAAGCAGAAATCCCATTGGCACAGCTACACCAGGGCTGGAAAACTGGCTAGGATTGGGCCCCCAGTCTGCTACAGTAAAAAGGAAAAAAAAGATCTTGTTAACACTTTCAGGATTAGCCAATTTATTTCTGCGAACAAAGTGTGTTGTGATCTGTGCAAGAGTCTCTGATGAAATAAATGGGTTATTCATGAAGGTGCTGCAAGACTTTGTTGTTTTGCCAAGTGTCGCAGGATGCCAGATTCCCACTTTCGTGGTGAGAGTGGACACAATGAATGTTTGCAGTACAGAAGGTCAAGTGTCATTTTTTTTTTGGGGGGGGGGGATTCCCAAAGGCATAAGGTAAAAAGGGCCTCTTCCTTCCCTCTTCCTTGGCCACAGCCAGCCTGTTCAGGAGAAGCAGCTGCTAGCAGCAGTTGGTGGAAGGAGGGCAGAATAGTGGCAAAATGGAGAGTGGTAGAAGGACGGAAAAAAGGAGAGGAGGGGGTTTAAGGGCCTAGACTTCAAAAAGTAAAAACAACAGAGTTTTTTCTTCTCCTTAATGTTTATGTGGTTTCTGTTGTTATGATTCAAAGCAGGCACCCTCTATTTTAACTGTGAACAAGGTGGACTACGTCATGCATGCAAACAACTTCTATCAAGCCACTGTTTCAAGGAGCTAAATACCATTTCTGTATATAGCAATAAAATGGAACAGGCAGATTCATAATGGAAATGTAAACCTTTTTTTTCCAGTCTTGGGAGGCTGCCATGTTGAGCAGAGGAGTGATGGGAGGGAACGAGGGTTGAAACCTTTAGCATCAAGTGGGAGCCTTGTGGGCAGAAGATCAGGGTCATGAGAACATAAGAAGAGCCCCGCTGGATCAGGCCAGAGGTCCCTCTGGTCCAGCTTCCAGGGTCATGAGAACATAAGAAGAGCCCCGCTGGATCAGGCCAGAGGTCCCTCTGGTCCATCTTCCAGGGTCATGAGAACATAAGAAGAGCCCCGCTGGATCAGGCCAGAGGTCCCTCTGGTCCATCTTCCAGGGTCATGAGAACATAAGAAGAGCCCCGCTGGATCAGGCCAGAGGTCCCTCTGGTCCATCTTCCAGGGTCATGAGAACATAAGAAGAGCCCCGCTGGATCAGGCCAGAGGTCCCTCTGGTCAGCTTCCAGGGTCATGAGAACATAAGAAGAGCCCCGCTGGATCAGGCCAGAGGTCCCTCTGGTCCAGCTTCCTGTTCTCTCACAGAGGCCCAGTAGATGCCTCCAGGAGCTCACAAGGCAACAAGGTTCTTTATCCTGTTGCCACTCCCTTGCATCTGGTATTCAAATATAGACTACCTCTAAAACCTGGAGGCTGCCTACAGTCAATAAATCTTCTGTCTCCTCAAAGATGAAGGTTGATGCAGAGGAGGAGGATAGATTGATGCCTCGCCTACCTCTTTCATTTGTTTCTTTTTTGTTCCTCCTGTGAGAAATGAATATTAGGCCCTATTTTACTAATTTTAAAAGATATATTTGACTGTAGATGTTCCACCTTACAAATATTTCCTGCATTTCCACACATACAAGTGGAGCACAGTGGAGGCAAATATGCTCCCATGTTTTTGCAAATATGCTCCTGCAGAACTGTCCAAGCTCTGCTTCTGTTCAGTTCAGTTCAGTAAGACCTTTATTGGCATAAAATACAGAGAAAGAACAGAACAAGACAGGAATGTACAAAGACAACACAACATAAGCAAAAACATCAGTCACTGCCCAGAGTCCCAGGGCTCTGCCTGGCTATTACCCCAGATAAAAAGGAAGCAACATTATCCAGAATCTCAGGATCAGGAGTGGAAAGGAGAGACTGAAGCATGGTTGAATCCTCCCAGCCCTGCATCCTAGCTAGCAATGGACCTAGAAATTTCTTGCGTGACACAACATGTAGCGGGCAATAAAAAAAAGTATGCATTAAAGTCTCAACGCAATTCCTACCACACTTACATTTCCTCTCTAAGTAGGGGGTACCGCTGAACCTGCCCGGTAACAAGGCTGATGGAAGAGCATTACACCTTGCCAGTGTAAACGCTCTCCGGGCCTGTGGGCACACCAGGTGGTAAAAGAAGGAGGCTCTGCTTCTGCTTCATATGCCCAGAAAGCCATTATGGCAGGTCACTCCAAAGCTGCATCCCAGTTTAGCTATTGACTAACTCTAAATCATGCCATTGGTTTTAGTGTGCTTGCCCTTTTCTTATTAGATAACACCAATGGGCCAATGTTATTATATAGCACCAGTGGGCTGATCCAGAGTGGGACCAGGAAGAGGTTTTAGGCTTGCATTCTTGATCTAGATTCCCCTTTTCAATCACTTCCAGTTTTGTTTTGTTTTTTTCCCCCAGCTCTTTATGGTGGTCTCTTTCAGCAGTTCTAGATCAGAGGTCTCCAGTTGGGTCTGTGCCCCAATTTTCTAGAGGAAGTGGCTGCCCAGTGTGAGGAATGGCATTGTTTAAGCAGGAAAGCCAGCTGGCTGCAGGCATGGAATCACCTTCATCACCACCATGCCAAGCCCTGCTGGTCCAAATTAAAGAAAGTGTTTGTTAAAAACTTGAGTGTTGGGTTATTGATTGAAAGTAAACAAAGGGTCAGTTAGCCTGCACGTGGAAGAAGTCTAGTTTACATCAAAGATTTAAAGGGCAGCCTCAGTTGCACCTTCTGTGAGAGTTGGAGCTGGACTTTGACCTCTTTTTGAAACCGATATAAATCCCGCACGCATGACTGATATTGAAATTACAGGTTAGATTTGTTTTCCCTTTTTCTAACTTTGAATTTTTTTCTTCTCAAGGAAACACATCCCCCTTTCCTGAGTTCACCAGAGTACCTGACTAACCAAATTCCATACTTTGGTCCTAGATAGAACTTGTATTTTTACAGGTTTGAAGGTTGAGAGTGGTGAGCAGATTAAGGGCCCAATCCTATCCAACTTTTTAGCACCGGTGTAGCAGCAATGCAGCCCCAAGGTAAGGGAACAAATGTTCCCATACCTTGAGGAGGCCCCTGTGACTGCCTCTCCACCACAGGATGTAGTGCGTACCCCACTGGCACAGCTGCACTGGAAAATTGCATAGGATTGGGCCCTAAATTGGTTGGAATCCCAATTCCTCCTTGTTTCTGAGATTGTGTACCTTTCAATAAATGTTCTCCAGGAAAAGCAGACCTGCATGCATACCTCAGGAAGAATATCATGTTGAAGGAAAAGGTACAAAAGTGGACAACCAATCTGGACAACATAAGCTATGCAGGTCTGGCTGTTGTCTATGGTCGTTTTTTTCATCCCCAGCTTTGATCTTTGTGAGGTTGAGGATCAGCATGCCCAGGTTCTTCTGGGTGAACAGGGATGCACTAAGGTCCAGCTGATTTGTAGCTGTCTTCATCAAGGGGTTAGTCCAGCCAGTGGGAGGCCAGTGGGTCTAGGTTGGCTCTGCCCTGTTGGTCAGGGGGGTAGTAATCCCCCTCATCAGAAGTGGAAGGACAGGCTTATTATTGGCTACTTAGAGCCCAATCCTATACATGTCTACTCAGAAGTAAGTTCCATTGCAGTCAATGGGGCTTACTCCCAGGAAACTGTGGATAGGATTGGGCTGTCAGTCACGCTGGCTATGCTTTACTTCTGGATACAGAGGCAGTCTGTCTCTGTATACCAGTTGCAGGGAAGCAATGATGGGAGAGAGGCCTGCCTTTCTTGCCTGCTTGCGGGCTTCACGGAGGCAGCTGTCAGGCTACTATGAGAAAAAAGATCATGAACTAAAGGGAGCTCTGGCCATGTGGTGTCACTATGGGGGTGCAGGGGGTGCGGGCCACACCGGGTGACACACATGGGGGGGTGACACCACTACTAGCCAAAAAAATTTAAATCTTGGTATTTTCAAATAATATTGTCATGTTATATATCATTTGATGCATAATTTTGTGCAGAATGCAATGAAACAAACAGCACTGAAGTATCTCTATTCTACCAAAAGTAATAGCCAAAAAAAGCAGGAGCGGGGCAGTGGTGCATCACCACACCCAGAGGAAGTCCATCATGGGGTGATGCCCTGGGTGATGCAAACCCTAGTAACGCCACTGCTCTGGCCCGATCCAGCAGGGCTTGCCTGTTCTTCTGTTCACTAAGCAGTGCCTGTTATTTTAGCAGAGGCCCATATCTTATGATAGCAGAAACCATGTGACATTGTAGGATGCTTTAATATGTCTGGAAATACTCAAACTGTCAGGAAGCTGATGATAATTGTGTGATAAATACACTTGTATCTAGCAGCGAGAGACTGACATCAAGGGAAAAAAAAGTGGCAGGGCAGCACGGAAGAGTGTCAGCTAAATGAGAGATAGGTAGGAATTTTCGATAGAAAGGGCCCTCTGTTCAACTGTTAGACAGTTCATTGAATTTTGTTGGCAACAGTCAGACACTAATCTAAGCACAAGGGGAATATTCTCAGGAGTAAAAAGATGAAGAATGCGGGTGACAGTTAAAAGCAACAATGTTATTTCTACCAGGCTGTCAACAGATGACACTTGTGATGAAGTAAATGAGTAGGAACCCGGCTGGAAGTTCAAAGGGCTGTATATTTCAGAAGAGGCTTTGGCTGCTGTCCAACCCCACCCTCCCCAATAGAGCAGGATTCCCTGCTAGCCCTGAATGATTAATTATGGACATGCACCCCCAAATTCCCTAAAATATGAAATAGAAGAGCAATGCATTGATCAACCGGATGTTGCAAACTGACACCAACCTGGTGAGATCAAAGACGCAGGGCGGCTCGTCTTCTGCTTGATTAAAGGCAGCCGGCTGGTTTGCTAGAACAGAACTAGGAGCCTTTAATATAATAGGCTAAAAACTGCATGTTGCCTCTGCAATGCCCCCTACCCAAGTTGCGAGTGCAATTGACTGAGTTGCTGTCATGTCACAAAATATTAATGAACATTCTGACAGTCAAAAGAAAACAATGGTCTGAATTTTGACAATATGTGGTTCTGCTGCCGCCAAGGGAGGGGAAGGTTGGTTTGACTGCAACAATGCAAAGAAGCTAAATAAAGAGAGAGGATTCTGTCTTGCACACATTCATGCTCACTTTCAAACCACTAGAACCCGGGCTCATCAAGTTGGTCATTTGTTATTCAGTGAAGTTTGGGATAGGCATTAGATGGAATTTTGAACCATGCATGACTTCATTATTGACTTCATTTCAAGGTATGATGATGGACACTAGCATAAATGGCTTTTAAAACTGATTGGATGCAGGACAGATCTATCAGTGGCTGTGAGGTGCAATTGCTGAAATCACAAGTTGACCAGATTCAAGAAGATACAGAGGATTTTGTGTCTTTAAAAGGAGATTGGATAGATTTCTAGAAGAAAAGTGCATCACAGGTTACAAGCTGTGATGGGTTTATGCAACCTCCTGATTTTAGAAGTAGGCTACCTTAAAATGCCAGGTGCAAAGGAAGGCACCAGGATGCAGGTTTCTGGTGGGCCACTGTGAGATGCAGGAAGCTGGACTAGATGGGCCTTTGGCCTGATTCAGCAAGACTCTTATGTGTCCATCATGCCCTATTTGTGGACTTCTCCAGTGGCCTTTGACTGGCTGCTGTTGGAGACAGAAAGCTGAACCAAATTGACCCTTGAACTGACCCAAAAAGATGTTCTTATGAAGTAAGAGCTTCACAAAAGATTTGAGGCAAGGGCTGTGCTGCTATTGTTGAACTGGGGAAAGGGAAACAGGAAGGAGCAGGAAACTGTGGGAAAGAAGGCATGGTAGAAAAGTTACCCACATTTCTCATGTAGATGCCAGATGATCAACTGAAGATCTAGAACGGAGCAAGACAGAAATATATATATGGGAAACTGTTTTTCTGGCTCACTTTGTTTTGGATTTGGGAGGTTACTGAAAGACAAAGGAAATGGCAAAACCTCTTTAACAATAGGCTGTCATCACCTGATAAGAAAATCACATGGGGATGCCTACAGAAGAGCACATTTTATCTATCTACAAAGCAAATGTATTCATTTTAACATGCAGAAGAAAGATTACAAATGTCTATTGAATGAATGAATGAATAAACCTTTATTAGGCATAGATAGAGAAATCATAAAAGCAAACATAATTAGCCCTAATCCCGTTTATCAAAATGGGGTTAAGATACTAAATTAGTAATAAAACATTACAGTTCAACATAAAATATCAACATTTTTGACAAATTACATTAAGAAGGCTTAGAAATCACTGATAGTAAAAATTTAGAAATTCCCTCTAGCACATCTGGTGAGCAGTCATTTAGGAGACACTTCAGTTTTGCCTCATCCGAAAGCCCATTCATTTTGCCGAGAAGTGGAGTCATGTAAGTGTGGCGGTATCTAGTGTGCCGAGGACAATAAAAAAGAATGTGTATGATTGATTCAACATTTCCCAAATTACAAGGGCAGAGGCGTTCTTTATATGGTATTTGCCTATATCTGCCTTCTGTGACCTTGGATGGAAACACATTGAATCTTGCCAAAGAGATTGCACGACGTTCAGAAGGGTTAATCAGAATACTCAGATAAGGAGCCATTTGCCCATACTTTAGCGGAATAGAGAAATTAAGAGGGGAGCAAATTCTAGAAGCAAGTTCAAAGAGGTTTTGTGCCTCAATGTCTAGCATTCTTTGCTTTACCCTTTGATAAACTCCAGGGAATGGATAGAAACTTAAAAAATCCAGGGAATGGATAGAAACTTAAAAAATCCAATGAAAAGCCAATTGATTCGATTTTTTATTTAATTTGGCTATACCGTTTAGAAGAACCAGACTCAGATAGCATTCTAGATAGGAGGCTGCCTGGTTTTACGTTATAATGTAATTGGAGCCAATAGCGTATGGTTAAAAGCCATGCTCTTGATACTAAGAGCGATTGTCCGGTCTCCAAACATAATGCAGAGTATGGTACAGATTTAGGTAAACCCAGAATAGCCCTCAAAAATTTAGCTTGGATACTCTCAAGGGTGTGATTTATAGAGCTAATCCAGATAGGGCACCCATACAGGAGCTGTGCCGATACCTTGGCATTAAATACCTTGAGAGCAGCTGGTATATAAGGATTGCCCTGACTAAAAAAGAATCGATTGGTGCTCTGCAAAGTGACACGGGCCAAGTTGGTAACCAATTTTTGATGAGTACCCCAGCAAAGATTGTAGTGGAAGTGAATTCCAAGGTATTTAAAGCTTTTGACCTATTCCAGTTTCTCCCCTCCAACAGACCAAGTGCCTGGACTCCATGATTTTGAAAAGACCATAACTTTGGTTTTCTGAGAGTTCAGTTCGAGTTTATTACATTTCAGATAGTCAGAAGTTCTATTTAAAAGTCGCTTAAGTCCAATAGGTGTACAGGATACCAGCACTGCATCATCTGCATAAAGCAATGCTGGAATATGCATTGAACCTAATTTGGAAAAATGTCTATTAAATGAATTCTTTTTAACCATTTTCTATTCAGGCAATGCTAGGGGTTTCTGTTTATTTTTCACTCAGAAGTACCCTGAGCTTACTATACTGAGTATATCTATACTGAAATTACAGTTATGTTGTTCTCTGTTTCGAGAAATCTGTTCTGCAGAAGTTTGCATTTTTTCCCCCATAGCTATAAATGTAGACAGATGTATTGTTGTGATGGGTTATGAATTTCAAGAGGAAGGTGATCTCAGAGCCACAACAAATGTCTCCTGTCAGTGGGACTGGGAACAGGAAGATTGCTCAAGATGTTGGTTACACTTTTAGATTCAGTGTGATGGGACATTGAGGAGGAGGTGGATTTGTAAGTACATGGAGGTCAATGCACTTTTATCTTAGCGCTAACATCTTCAGGAATATTGTTCAAAGGACATGGGGATAAACTGCAGTTCCTGGAATTTTGATGTAGTGACACATTTCCTAAATGAATTTCTTATGGCCAAAGTACAATTTCTTTAGCAACTGATGGGTGTCAAGAAAAACATACTACTATATCTGCTTTTTATCTCTTAGACCTGGTTCAGGTAACACTTTTTAAGTGGTCTGAGGTTGGAACTGTACATTCAGCAGTTCTCACCTGAGATCTTCTCCTTCCTCTATGAAGTTTAGGATAACGTACTCCCTCCCGCAGCGTCTCTGCATTGTGAGTTTCCTCTCCAGTGGCAATCATGAGGGCATAAAAAGACCCTGGTTTGTTCCAGCTAAAACCCATTTGCTTTAGCATCCTGATTTCCAGAGTGGCCAAACAGATGCTTCATTGACCTGTTGGCAACCTTCAGTCTCGAAAGACTATGGTATCGCGCTCTGAAAGGTGGTTCTGGAACAGCGTCTAGTGTGGCTGAAAAGGCCAATTTGGGAGTGACAATCCCTTCCACACCGGGAGCAAGTGCAGTCTGTCCCTGGTCTGTCTCCCTGGCTGTGGGCCTTCCTTCTTTGCCTCTTTGCCTCAGACTGTTGGGCAAGTGTCTCTTCAAACTGGGAAAGGCCATGCTGCACAGCCTGCCTCCAAGCGGGATGCTCAGAGGCCAGGGTTTCCCACCTGTTGAGGTCCACTCCTAAGGCCTTCAGCTCCCTCTTGCAGATGTCCTTGTATCGCAGCTGTGATCTACCTGTAGGGTGCTTTCCTTGCACGAGTTCTCCATAGAGGAGATCCTTTGGGATCCGGCCATCATCCATTCTCACGACATGACCAAGCCAACGCAGGCGTCTCTGTTTCAGCAGTGCATACATGCTAGGGATTCCAGCACGTTCCAGGACTGTTGGAAACTTTGTCCTGCTAGGTGATGCCGAGAATGCGTCAGAGGCAGCGCATGTGAAAGGCGTTCAGTTTCCTCTCCTGTTGTGAGCAGAGAGTCCATGACTCGCTGCAGTGCAGAAGTGTACTCAGGACGCAAGCTCTGTAGACTTGGATCTTGGTATGTTCCGTCAGCTTCTTGTTGGACCAAACTTTCTTTGTGAGTCTGGAAAACGTGGTAGCTGCTTTACCGATGCGTTTCTTTAGCTCGGTATCGAGAGAAAGAGAGAAAGATGCTTCCAAGAATTGTGCAAGCAGAACACAAAGGCAGTGGCCTGCTGCACTTTTGCTCCCTCCCCAGGAACCGGCAGTGACTTAGGTTGCCAAATAAGCAAGCCATAAAATTCCACACAACTGTTACGAAGGTAGAAAGTGAGTGGGGGGGGCGCAGCGGCACTGCTTTCCAGTTTGTTGCACAGAGTGCCATATGTATGATTATCTGCCTGAAGGCCAGAAGATGTGAATGTGACTTTGGTGCTTAGAGCCCCTGGCTCTCAGAGAACATTTTTTCCTCTTGAAACCAAGGCAGCTGACCTTGAGAAACAGGGAAAGTCAGAGTTCAGTCCTACCCTTGCTGCCGTTCGCATGCAGTGCTGATGACAGAGTGTGCGTTGCATGCTGGGGCGGGGGGGGGGGAATAGAACCAAGAGGTTTGTCTCTTATCTCCCTGTAGGCCGCCTGGCTTCCTGTGGGTCTCCTCGGACTGACACCAGCTCTTTCACTGGCATATCCGAGGAGACTTCTGGGGGTGGGGCAAGTTGCAGCCTCTTGGCAGGAAGGAACCCAGCACCACATACATACGTACATACATATCTGTCTGCACACTTCTAATAAAAAAAGTCTTGTTGGGCAACTAATGCACTAGTTGATGCTGTCTTCTCCTGTGTTGGACCTGCTGAGTTTTCCATAACAATCCAAATTTACATTCCATGAATCTTCACCTACATGCCAGAGCTGATTTTATATTGTAGTCCATCATTGCTGCATAAAACGTCAGGCAAGCTTGGTTGGGATCTTCCTGTTTCAGAGGGATTTAGGAGGCCTTTTTCTTTTATTCTCTTGAAAATCTCTCTCCTTGGCCATTTATTCAGGTGTAAAATGAGCATGAGCATCGCCGCATCTCAAAAAAAGACATAGTGGAAATGGAAAAGGTGCAAAAGAGAGCAACTAAGATGATTACGGGGCTGGGGCACCTTCCTTATAGAAAAGGCTATGGCGTTTGGGCCTCTTCAGCCTAGAAAAGAGGCGCCTGAGGGGGGACATGATTGAGACATACAAAATTATGCAGGGGATGGACACAGTGGATAGAGAGATGCTCTTTACACTCTCACATAACACCAGAACCAGGGGACATCCACTAAAATTGAGTGTTGGGAGAGTTAGAACAGACAAAAGAAAATATTTCTTTACTCAGCGTGTGGTTGGTCTGTGGAACTCCTTGCCACAGGATGTGGTGATGGCATCTGGCCTGGACGCCTTTAAAAGGGGATTGGACAAGTTTCTGGAGGAAAAATCCATTATGGGGTACAAGCCATGATGTGTATGTGCAACCTCCTGATTTTAGAAATGGGTCATGTCAGAATGCCAATGCAAGGGAGGGCACCAGGATGAGGTCTCTTGTTATCTGGTGTGCTCCCTGGGGCATTTGGTGGGCTGCTGTGAGATACAGGAAGCTGGACTAATGGCCTGAACCAGTGGGGCTGTTCTTATGTTCTTATGAACTGTACAGTGCTAGAGAAACCATATCATTGATTATTCAGTCCTGAATGAAAGCCCCAGAACACCTTTGCTTTCCCAACTCTTGCATAGAGGTCTCAGTGTGATGTAGAGAGAGCTAAGCAACAAGTTGCAGCTCTCAGATTTTGTACTGAGGAAGAGTGCCACATGTTGACATGGGAGCTTTTTGTTAAAGGTGGTGATCGTTATGAGAATTGACTTCTGGAAATTGGACAGTAACCTATTTCAGCCGGAAATCAGGTGATGGTTTCTAATTTGGGGAAGATCTTGAGTTGTCAAAGCAGAGCCTCTTCTTCCATTCAAGATAGTGCTGAGTGCATTTGTGACTAATGTTGTCTGATCTCCTGGAATGAGCATAATTGAGAGCTGATGTAAGTATAATGGTGGAGAGCCAGGGTCGTAAAGGCCCTCATCTCACTTGGACCAATTGGGTGGCCTTATATAAGCACTTGTCAATCTCAACTCTCACCTGCAATATTGGGAGATAATATTGGCCTACTTTATAGGGATGTTGTGAAGATTCTGAGATAACATGTATGAAGTGCACTGTGCACTATAAAAGTTATATACGTTGTAAGTCTTATTTTCTGGGCTTTTAGGCGTCAACTGAGATTGCTGGGTCCTTCCCCTTGTCTAATTTTGGTTCCCTGCTCCGCCTGCCATTTCTCCTTTAGCAGCTGTTATTACCAAACCTGGAGTCTTGATAAGCAACTGTATGCGGTTGTACTTGGTGAACTTCTCGCATGAGGGGACTCAGTGCGTGGGCAATTTTCCTCCATCTGATGGTTTGTCACATTTGAAACTGAGATGAAACTCTGCTCCAGACTAGAGAATTTTAGGGCACAATCCTAACCAACTTTCTAGCGCTGTGCAATGTGGCATTTACTGCAGCCTGCAGTGGGGAGGCAGTCGAGGGGGCCTCTTCAAGGTAAGGGCATGTTTGTTACCTTACCTTGGGGCTGCACTGGGGCTAAATCAGTCCTCAAAAGTTGGTTAGGATTGTGCCCTTACTTGAGTCTGGTGGAATTGTGTATGTGTGGTATACTCTGGTATCCCTCTCCCCCAACTAAAAGTCATGCCCTTTGAGGGTCTTCTCTCTTGGGTCTATTCAATGTCATATTCTTATTTGCATTTTGGGGGGGGGGTGATTTGTCATTTGCTGCTACATTTTTGTCAGCAGTTAATGTTCCCCACCCCTCTTTTCAAATACAAAGTTCAAATCCTTCTGCAGTAGAGCTATGAAATGGCACTGTTGAGTTAATGTGCTCTCCCCAAAATTAGACCAGCTAATGATATGGCCTTCCCTTTGTGAGGGTGGGTTCCGGACAGAGCTCATTAGAGAACAAAAATGGTTTGATAATGGGAGGCGTGGTACTAGTGCTCATTATAGAGAGATGATTATCTTAGTTAATTTGAAAACAGACTCCACGCCAGCAGGTGAATGCAAAGGGGAGCAAAGCCCATAGTCCTTACAAATTTTTGCAAGTTGTTGCCAGCTTTGACCAAATAATTATGAGTTAGGCTGTGTCAAGGTGGGGGTTTAAAATCGACTTGCCTCTGGCTACGCAATTGGTGTCCCTCGCAGGTGAAGTGGTTGCTTCAGGAAGCAGATTGGTGGATGGGGGGGGTGCCCATCTCTATATGCCTACTTGCATGTGAGCTCCTTGAGCCTTAGAACATCTCCAGACATAAATGGAAGATACTTCTAGTCGAGTCCAGAGAATCCGCGTGGATTTTGCTATCTGCTGTTAGTCCAGGAACAAATCCCCCACTGATGTCCCCCTGAATACCTGCGAGCTGAGCATGACACTTAGTGCATTTCATGTAGCAGGCAGTCATCCTCCACAGCTTGTGCTGAAATGAACCTGATAGCACTGAAGGTGCCCCAAGACGCAGTTATTCTTACACATTTCCTACAATTTAGCATCTGTTTTCCCCTGGTGATCATGTGCTTGCTGGCAGGCCTCCCAGGGCCCGGCCAGTCACCCCCATTTCTCCTCCCGCTGGCTTGAGTTTGCCAAAGGTTTCCTTCTCCTCAGGCTGCTGTGTCTCTAGGTCTTCTTCCCTTCCCAGGAAGAGACAAAGCAGAAGATGAGTCACTGCTGCCATCTGTTCATTGTATTGCTTCAGACAACAGCTCAAGCACCTGATATGGGCTGGCAATTGGGAGGGGGGAAGGCTGATAGCAACAATTTGTTTAAAGAAATGCAGAAGATTTATCTGATACTTGAAATATCCATGCTATAGCTAAGTGGTGGCAAAAGAAAGACTCTCTTCCTGTTCAAAAGTCCTCCAAGTGTGGTTTGGGGGCTGGGGATAAGAATCCCCTGGGGGCTGGGAATAAGAATAGGCCCTCAGTTTGGCTGTACTTGTCCTAAGAGGCGACTAAACAGCCACTGGGTAGATGGGACTGGTCAGCCTGGGAAGGCAGCTCATCTGAGAGAAGGAAAAATCTGATCCCAAACCTCCACTGCCTTGTGGCTACATCCAGTTAAGGAAAAGGCTTCAGGAGTCAACCTCGAGGCAAAACCCGGAGCCGGAGTCCCTGAGGCAGTTTGTGGCTGAGCACAGTCACGTTCTGGCAACTCCTGCGACGTCGCTGGAACCAACTATATTGGCTTCTGCCTTTCCGTTGGACCATTTCAGCGACGTGGAGAGGGGGGATTTGCTGCATGGGTAACAGCCTATCCTCCATATCTACTTTACCCAGGCTTCGTGCACTGGAGAGGTCACTCTGTTCCAGAACCACCTTTCAGAGCGCGATACCATAGTCTTCCGAGACTGAAGGATGCCAACAAGTGTGGTTTATATGACTTGCCCCCCCCGGCCTTCTATCTTCACAACAACCCTCTGAGGTAGGTTATGCTGAGAGTTGATGATTGGACCAAACATTCACTGAGCTTCTTGCCTGATGGGACATGAACCCAGGTGTCACTGTTTTAAGCCAAGTATTCTAATTATGACACCGGACTGCCTCCTTTTAATATGGGGACTTAATAGACCTGTATTCTGTCTCTTGATTTTTAGAACAGATGAACTAGTAGTCAATAAAATAGAAGAGCAGTGTTTTTATACGTTTTCACTGAACCTGTTGGAAGGACCTCACCGCTTCCTTTCCTGCAAATTTTAAAGATGATACTTGTTTTACCCTGCAAAAGAGGAGAGCAGGAGAGCAGGGCCGAAACCTGCCCCCACTGGGCATTCTGGAAGACAAAGAAAATGCTTCTATTGCTGGAAGTGGGGCTCTGTGGCTCCCAGCCCACTCTGCTGCTCGACCCATTCAAAACACAGAGCGGCAGAGCAAGAAAGCAAATGGAGCAGGAGCAAAAGGGGGCCAGATGAGGCAGCCATGGGGTGCTTGCTGGGCTCAGGTTCCTCCCTGCATCCACCTGCTATTCCAAACACCTCCCTCACCTGGCCTGGAGGATGGGTTCACCCTGACAGTGTCCGTGGATCTGAAAAATGAACCCAGGTACGGTTATTTGCATGGAAATGTGTGCCCCTGCACAGATTTATTCTGTACCTGGATACAGCAGAAAGTGTGAACAGCCCTGGGCCCTAGGCAGTGAGGTAGCCAGAAGGGGTGCAAAGCACTACGTTTGGCAGGGAACCTGACCGCAGTGTGCAAGCGGCCCTCCCCCTCCGCTTCGGGGCCATTCAGGTTAGTGGCAGCAAAACAGAGGCCCGGAACGGCTCCAAAGGGGAGGGGACGCTTGCATGCTATCATTAGGCTCCCTGCAGAACTTAGAGCTTTGCACCCCCTCTAGCTACACCACTGGTCCTAGGGCACCCAAGCTGCAGCCCTCCACAAATTCCTCCAGAATTCCTCAACTGCGCCTAGACTCTGCCCCCCACCCAGAACTATTTCTGCAGACACCCTCTCCCCCCAACCCCCCAGCCACTTTGCCACTCCAGTCCTTCCTGCATTGCATCTGTTTCCTAAGTGTTGGAGGAAGGGAGCGGAAGGCAAGATGTGACTGTTCCGCCAGGCTGAGGTCTCCGTTTTTTTGGCAGCTCATTGCCTGGCCTTGTGGGAATACCTGTCTGTGGGATGAAACCCCATCATAAGCTTAGTTTAACCACATGCTGTCAGACAGGCCAATTGTTTGTTCTCCTGCCTTGTAAGCTGCCAGCAGGTTGTCATCCCGGTGACTTCCATAGGGGCTTCGGCAACGTTTTAAAAAATAATTATGATGGGAGGAAAGTAAAGATAAACAAACAAGCTTCGCATCCTGTCAGTAAACAAAACATCGGCACGTCCACCGCCAGGAGAAAGCCAAGCATTCTCTGGCCCTGGCTGACTGATTATTATTCAGGTATCATTTGAATGCAGTTTTCTCCCTGTTCAATATCGCTTTCTAATCCACGCTACGTGTGCAGTGACCCTCAGAAACGAGATGCATCCTGGTTTGCATCTCGACAAACTGCTTGCAACAGTACAGATGTCTGAGGGGGAGAGGGGCCAGGAATTACAATCAATCAATTGTTAAATCCATATGTTCTCTGGAGGTAAAAAGGAGGAGGAGGAGGAGCTTTTGTTATGGTTATTAATAATTATATATGTGAGGCATACTTAGCACGATCCCTTTAAAATTTCAACCAAGAGCAAGAGATGAGGTTAGCAAAATGCTCTTTCTTCATGCGGCATTTGAAGGTTTGTGTTCCCATTAAACTTTAAACCCCATCTGAGGACAGAGCATGATGAGGTGATAAGGGGCTTTCTTCCTGTAGGAGCATATGCTCTTGTGTCCTGGCAAAGGTGGCAGGGTAGATTCATGGCTGGCATCAAGCATGGACTTACTTGGGCCGTCCCTCCCAGTCTAAAGACCGATCCCGGTCTTTACTCAGTGTGTGGTTGATCTGTGGAACTCCTTGCCGCAGGATGTGGTGATGGCATCTGGCCTAGATGCCTTTAAAAAGGGATTGGACAAGTTTCTGGAGGAAAAATCCATCACGGGTTATAAGCCATGATGTGTATGTGCAACCTCCTGATTTTAGAAATGGGCTATGTCAGATGCAAGGGAGGGCACCGGGATGCAGGTCTCTTTTATCTGGTGTGCTCCCTGGGGCATTTGGTGGGCCGCTGTGAGATACAGGAAGCTGGACTAGATGGGCCTATGGCCTGATCCAGTGGGGCTGTTCTTATGTTCTTAACTACAATTCCCAGGAGGCCTTGCAGGTCTCTTGTTATCTGGTGTGATCCCTGGGGCATTTGTTGGGCCGCTGTGAGATACAGGAAGCTGGACTAGATGGGCCTATGGCCTGATCCAGTGGGGCTGTTCTTACGTTCTTATGTGGCTGGTCTTATGGGGGGCTGGTCTTATGTGGGGCTGTTCTTATGTGGCTGGTCTTATGACCGTAATAAAGTTCTACTACTACTACTACTATGTTCTAAAACTGAGACCTTTTGCATGCAAACCATATGCTCCCTCTGAGCTACGAGCCCTCCTAAAAAATAACCACTGATATTCAGTGGTTCTGAATATCATGATCCCACCTCAAACAAGAGCTGAAATTTAGAACCTAAGAATGCAGAGTCAACTATGTGAGGATGGAGGGAATGGACGATCTGATTCCTGCTCACTTTTAGTGAGCAAGGAATGAATCAATGCAGCGCATGTCCAGGGTGAGCTAGAAGACAGTAGTCGACTCAGGATGAAGGGCACTCTGAATCTGAGGTCCTCCCCCCCCCCCATCATCTGCCTCTGATGCAAGCATCATTAACACACTTCATGGCCAGGTCAGCCCAGAATCCCTACCACTCCCAGTTAAAAGGCAGCAGGGTTAAGACAACCACTACCAGCTACAGTGAACCGTGCAGTCTAGTTGGCTACCTTCATATATCAGATGCCGCTTGAGAGCGGTGGGTCCTTTCGCTGGTCCTAGAACCTTCCCACCTGATCTCACACTCTGCTGCCTGCCAGCAAAACAGGTGGGTTCTTTTTCTCCTGCATATTTTTTTTTTAATAAAAAAAGGCAGAGTCTCACTAGGACAGAAAAATCAAAGCCATCAAAGAAATAGTTTAATTCATACATCCCTCCCCTCCCCCTGGATTTGTTCTTTCATCTGCATAGAAAAAAAAAAATAGTCTAGGCCTAGGTTAAAAAAAAAAAAATGAGGGAATTTAATTTGCAAGATGAAAATGTTTAGATCTGGCAAGTAATCCTTTATAGCACATTTTCAGACATGCAAATATACATGCAGATCTAAGAGAGAGAAGGGATTTCTTGCCTCCCGTCTTAGATGCTCATGTTATTTGCATTGATGTTCTGAGCTCTCTCTGCATGTGCTGACGCTTTCTTTCCTAATGTGGTAAAGCTTCCTGGGATTGCTATAAATCATCTTTAGGTCCCAGAGATGGGAGGGGGTCCCAGAGGATGCATAGAGCTCTAACTGCCTTCACAGTTTATTTCCTTTGCTTTATTCAGTCACTGAAGATCTTGCCAACCACTCTTACGTAGGGGAAAAAGTGCCTTTGGGCTGCTTTTTCACATTCCCCTGGGTGCTAAAATTACAGCTGCCGATGTTTGGTTTCAAGAACACTGGTCTTCTAAGCTGGGGCCAGGGGATGGAGCTATGGGGCAGTAAGAGAACCAGGCAGTGGAGAGGTGAGGTTGATTGACCAGAGACAAGGTTTAGTGAAATCTGTTTGGTCAGAGTGGAGAGAGGCAAGGGGTGTGGTGATTAGGTAGTACAGGTCATGCCTCTTTATCCACGGGGGTTCCGTTTCAGAACCCACAGTGGATTTTTTTAAAAAATCAATGGATACCAAATCAGTGGAAAAATAGCTTTAACGACCCACTTCCAGGTTTCTTGCTCCTCTATTGTCACCCCAGAATGCCCTGGTATAGACACTATACTACATCCAGCTGCTAGATGGGGTGAATAAGGAAATCCAGTGGAATGAAATTATAATTATTTAACAGTACGAAGTTAGGAAATTGGATTTTGGTGTTTTTCTTTTCCTTGTTACAAGGCATTTAAAGGTGGATCTTGGTATCAGTGGATACCAAATCAGTGGATACCAATGTCCCACCTGTATCTTTCTTTCTTGGACTATCTCTTGACTTGCTGATGGACCCCCATTCCCTACGCTCTCCAAGAGACATTCAGGGCAGAGATCAGAGCACTGTCTTCTGCTTCTAGCCTTTCCCCGTTCCTTCCTGTATGGTTTTTCCCTGAGCACTACTGCAAACTGCTGTTCAACCCCCTGTTGAGCCGCCTTTCAAGGAACACTATCCCTGACAACGCAATCTCCACTTGCTTGCCTTACTAGGCCTCTGAGCCCTCTTGCCTTTGCCTTTCAAGCCCTTTTCTGCCTTTCCACTCACTTCTCAACCAGGAGATCTCTGTGGGCCCCCAAGTCCCACCCTAAAAGCTCACTTTGGTGACTAGGAAACTTCTTTAAAAAAAAAAAAAACCAAACACCTGTGGTACCCCCTTCTTTTGCAATTCATTCCCCAGTAAGGCTTACCTGGCAACTGCTGTGATGTCATTTCAGCACTGCTCTGATACTACCCCCCCCCCCCACTTCTCCCATGTCTTCTTGGTTGGCAACCTTCAGTCTCAAAAGACTATGGTATAAGCCTACAGCACCTGGTATTCCCAGGCGGTCTCCCATCCAAGTACTAACCTGGCCTGGCCCTGCTTAGCTTCCGAGATCATGGTATAAGCCTACAGCACCCGGCATTCCCAGGCGGTCTCCCATCCAAGTACTAACCAGGCCTGACCCTGCTTAGCTTCCAAGGTCAGAGAAGATCAGGCCTGTGCAGGGTAACAGTTGCTACCTAATGCTATTGTAAATGTTGGGCTATCTGCTGCTCCGATTATATTGTTTTGTATTACTTCTGTTTTATCAGTGTGTTTATTGATTGTTCTTTGTATTGTTAGTCCTTTTGGGGAACCTGTGGATTGAAAAGTGAGGATATAAATGTTATTAAAAATAAACAGCAGGGCCTTGCCAGAACACTGGTAATTATTTCTCTAAGGGAACCAAAATACCTAAGCCTATACAGCTCTAGGACAGAATAGAGCAGTGGTTCCCAAACTTTTTAGCCAGTGGACCCACTTTTTAAAATCACACTCTATCGGGACCCACCTAGGTTTACCAATTTTTTTTTTAAAGGAGATCTAGAAAGAAATGTTTTATTTATTTGCAAGTAATAATAGCCAGGAAAAAAGTGTTTGTGGCTTCAGACTCACAACATCTATGCCATCGCAGCCCACTCAGCTACCTTCCATTTCCAACTTAAACTCCACAGTGTTTTAAAAGCCCCACCTGTACCGCTAGGTGGAAATGTATCTATTTGATTACATTTTCCTCTCACCCTTTCTCCAAAGAGCTCAAAATGGTGTGCATGGTTCCTTTCCTTCCACCTTCACAACAACCCTGTGAGATAGGCCAGACTGAAAGATAGTGGCTGACAGTTACCTGGTGAACTTCATGGCTGAGTGGGTATTTGAACCCTGCTCTGATCACATTGTCTCATAATGAATCACTATGTACATTTTAATTTTAATTTTTTTAAATAAATATAGAACAAAAGCCAGTTAGAAAATGGATTCTTAGTTAAATAGCCCTTGGCATTTAATCCCTCGCTTTTCAGAACTTCAGAATTCATCATCAGTTACCACCATCTTAGGTGGTGGTGAACATCACCATCTTGTTAATTGATTAACAACTTAGGTTTTTTAACATTTGAAGGTTCACATTACAGCTCTTGCTTGTTTTCCTCAACAGAAGGAAAATAACACCACTTAGTCTTAATCATCCAGAATTACATCAATGTAAGACCCATTGTGTCTAAAAATAGAGACATTAGCATTTTGCTTAAATATATGTTGCTCTTAGATATCATGCTGCATTTAACAATTTGCAAAGAGCAAAAGTCAAGGTAGGAGAAAAAAATGGCTTACAGGCATACATAGATGGAAGAGGATTACGAAAACTTATTCGAAGATAGTGGCGCAGACAGGTCTCTGGAAACAGGAGGCGTACAGTGAGTACTTCTGATTTTTGCTTTCCAAAGTGAAAATCATGCACTTCTTCTGCTGATGGGCTTTTCAGTCCCAGCAACAAATTTCTCAGTGTTTATTGTCAATCTGCATAATGAAACCCTGACTTCTTGTGCAAGGCTGAAGCAAATCACACAAAATAGAGATGAATGCACAACATCCCACGCGTTGCAGAATAAAACAAAATTCAACCGGTTTGAACGACAAACTATGGTAGTGCAGTGGCATCGATAGGGTTCGAGTCGCCCGGTGTGGGGGCCAGCTTGCCACCCCCATGATGGACCACCTCCCGTGCAGTGGGCGTGGCAATGCCCCGAGCGGTGGGTGGGGCAACACATCATCACCCCGCCCCCTGGTTTTTTTGCTATAACTTTTGATAGAATAGAGACATTTCAACACGGTTCATTTCATTGCATTCTGCATAAAATTGCACATCAGATGATATATAACATGATGGTATTATTCCTAAAAACCATGATTTAACAATTTTGGCCAGTAGTGGGGTCACCCCCCCCCATTCACATCACCCGGTGTGGTCCGCACACACCCAGCAATGCCACTGTAGTGGTGTGACCTCTTTCACTTTAGCTAGGATCCTTAGCAAAGTGCAAAATAAGGATTTGGGCCATTCTACCCAGGTGAAAATGGCACGCCCACCTCTGTTGATAAGGGTCCTGAATCAGTAGCCTATTTACAGGGGGGGCGCCACCTGTAATACTTAACACCCCGCTCTCCTGTAGCTATGCTACTTTCCTGAATATAGAATGCCACTTTTTGACAATGCAAAAATATTTACAATAATTGCCTAATCTTCACATATCCCTTGTAAACAGTGAGGTGGTGACAATTTGGGTTACTGGGTGTTTTACGGAAGTGCTGTTTCTGAAATCCTTATTGGAAAGCTGTCGTGTTCGATTTGTGTTAAGATGCAAGGCACGAATGCAGGTCCTCTGCAGAGCCTCAGTTTAAGGCTTGCTCCTGTCCCCGTTCAAATTAAAATTAAGGATCCCTCTGCAGAGTTGAACCTTCGCTCTCCAGGAGCTTGGCAAGGCAATGCAAACTATTCCCCACTCCTGCAGTCTTGAGCGTCAAAACTTCCAGTTTCCACAGAAGGGAAGGTAAATCCACAATCTGCTCTTGCTGGCTACATGGTAGAATTGACTCTGCTTTCCACAATATCTTGAAATCCTGTATTGAAAATATTCAAGTAGCAGTAGCTAAATTCAGCTCTTACCAGATCATCCTTTTCTTTAGTCTAGACCCCCTTCTGTGAACGTCAGCTATTTTTTTAAAAATGTTTGTCAATTGTTTTCTTCCCTGTTTCATTCTGACTTAGTCTGGTTGCTCAAAATATGTATTTAACTGATACTTATTAGAAAATCATCATGAAAATTGCATTTAAGCCGTTTGCAATATTTCTTATTTTGTTTGTTTCCTTAAGCATTCTGAGCAAAGCTGCCTCATCAGAGGGGTTTGAACTAGAGAGGAAGGCAGCGCAGTTTTAGTTGCAAATAGTCTCATGTATTTATGAGCTAATAATGCTCCTTTGGAAGAAAAAAGAAAGGTAATCTGCTTCCATGAGTTAAACTGCAAATCTCTGAGGACAGGGATAAAATGTGAGGCCTAATCAGTGATATTATCCCCATTTCAGCCCTTAATCAGATAGACCATATGGTTTGGTTTACTGCTCAGTTGAAAATTTGTGCAGTTCCATTAGTTCTGTAATAAAGATTAAACTGTAGCCCAACAGCAAGAAAACACTGACTTTAATTTAGAGATCCTGTAATTTAGGAATATGAATTCAGGGCATTTAATATTTCTGAAGTAGCCAAACTCTACCAGAAATCATTGTTGTTGTTGTTGTTGTCATCCCCCCCAATAATGGATATACTCTTTATCCATATAGATACGTAGGCAGATGGTACTTTGTTTGCTGAAATCTTGCAAAGGTAAACCCAAAATTCCTATTTTAAGCCCAGGTTGAGTGAATTATCAGAAAAATTGATGAGTTTTGGCCTGTTTGTGGAAACTGCCAACCCATAAAGTGGCTTAGCTTCTTATGCAGGTATAAGGGGGTGAAGGGACATTGAATTAGGGTTATGCTGGCACTCAGTTGCCAGGATCCAGGTCATCCTGCCCTGGGCATCCCATGCCTGCCTTCTGATGCTGCTCTGGGCACTGCTGCTGTCACTCATACGAAAGAGTTCAGGAGCCACCTATCCAGGTGGATTATCAAATGGATATGGAGCCTTTGATACCCCCTCTCTGGTTGTGCCCCAATTTCCCTTCAAATTCTGGATGAGCTGAGCCACATTATGTAGAAAAGAGAGCCAGTCTTCCCGGCATCACTTCCTCATCAGACCTGCTGGAATATCCCTCCCTGCTTATAACGTGGCAATAACATGGATGCAAAGTTTTTCAAACTTCAGCATTAATTGCACTTTTTGTGCATTGTTTGCTGTAAGGTACAAACTCTCTCTTCTACTCCAGCCCATTTCCTAATCCAGTCCAGGGAATGGGAAGAGAAGGAGAAAGAGTGGAGTGAGTGGAGAGAGACTGTGCTGCCAGAGGCCACCTTCTCAGTTTGTAGATGGGCCAGTCTTTGAAGAACAGACATAGAGAGGCAACGTGTAAAACAGAGCCAGGCGACCCGTGGTCCAGGACTCCTTAGCTCCAATTCAAGAGGATCAGAACAATAAGTGCTCAAGCAAAGGCTGGTGTTGCAGCCTTCACTGTGGCTATCGGTATAATCCAATCCAGAAATGATGTTGACAGCACACAAATTAGAATACCTCCTATCCAATCAAACAGCAACAGGGAAGGCTTTGTTAAAACATTGCCTCTGCTTTGTTATATCATAGCAAGAATTGAAAATAATTGTTCATGACTTTAAACGGAGGAAGGTTCATCAACATCTCCATAAATGTTCCATGCACACTTTAAAATACCATGTTATTTCTTTCTGTGGTATGCTGGTTTAGAGTTTGCCCCTGAAACACTGGGGGCTGGTTAAACCTTGTCTCCCCACCTCCCTCTGTTTGTTCAGGGATTTGGTTTCAATATAAGAAAGCCAGAAAAGTACAGAACTGCTGAGGAAAGAAGGAAAAAAAATATCCTAACTCCACTCTCAGCTTAAACATTTGAAAAAAGAACTCTCGATTTGGAAGAAGGCAGGTAAAAAGAGATGGATGTGCCCATTTATCTCTGACCTTCGTGGAAGGAATTCTGTCAGTTAGGCGCTATAAATTTTTCTTCTGCAAATGGAAAGAGCATAAATGTGCACCATCAGGATGTAAAAAGTGTTTATCCGTGTGGCTTGCAAAATAAATCAATCACCTTAATTTCTCACTGTCACCTCCAAGACCATTTCCCCATTCACTGATACTGGCAAGGAGAGGGTCTGTTTAAAGTGATGGGGTTGGGATGTTTGTTCGTCAACCCGCAAAACAAAACAAAAAAAGCCTCCTATACTTGTATACGAAATGGAATCCCCATTGATCAATGTGGCTTACAAAATGTAAGGAACCTATGTGGAATTGTGGGACTATAGTGTCTGATGTCTGAAATGAGAGCCATCAGTCTCATGTATGCTATAAATCTGATTCAGAAGCACTTCCTCTACATGTCTGTGGGCTGGCTCTTAAATGTCAATCGCCCCGAAACCCCTGGGAAAAAGTCACTGGAGGAAGTAAATGGCTTGAACTATGGGCCACAACCTTATTCTTTTATGTCTGATCTGCTAGATTCTTAGCTAGTTAAATGCCAACCCCCCCCCTCCCACCTCAGGGCAGGTATACTTGTGGCATTGCCTACTGCTCACATTTTTTTTCTAGGGGTGACGCCACCCTGACATTGAGCATCAAAGCAGTGATAGAGCTGGTCTGCTCTGTCTATATGGTACAACTGTCTACAAAACACAGAGTGCCACGGAGGCTCTACCAGCATCATCAGCTATTAAGCCTTGGAATCACTGAGGTCATCATAGCTCACTACTTTTGAGTCACGCAGAAAGTAGTTTGGGTAACCCTCCCTTATTCAGTCCTCAAAGTTAACATTACTACTCAGCCCCACAAGCGTTCAGTTAACCCTGCTGTGCTGTCACAAACTCACAAAGAGAGCACCTGGCAAGACAAAGTTCCAAACAACACAGTCCTGGAACGAGCTGGAATCCCTAGCATGTATGCACTGCTGAAACAGAGACGCCTGCGTTGGCTCGGTCATGTCGTGAGAATGGAAGATGGCCGGATCCCAAAGGATCTCCTCTATGGAGAACTCATGAAAGGAAAGCGCCCTACAGGTAGACCACAGCTGCGATACAAGGACATCTGCAAGAGGGATCTGAAGGCCTTAGGAGTGGACCTCAACAGGTGGGAAATCCTGGCCTCTGAGCGTCCCGCTTGGAGGCAGGCTGTGCAGCATGGCCTTTCCCAGTTTGAAGAGACACTTGGCCAACAGTCTGAGGCAAAGAGGCAAAGAAGGAAGGTCCATAGCCAGGGAGACAGACCAGGGACAGACTGCACTTGCTCCCAGTGTGGAAGGGATTGTCACTCCCGAATCGGCCTTTTCAGCCACACTAGACGCTGTGCCAGAACCACCATTCAAAGCGCGATACCAGAGTCTTTTGAGACTGAAGGTTGCCAACAACAAGCTGTGCTGTCAGAGGTTGGGTGCCTCTGTGATTGTGAACTGCAGCTCAGGAAAGACATGGCTGCCTTCAACAGACCCAGATGCTCTTGCTGTTCATTATCTGGACTGCGCAAGGCAGAGTTTCTGAGAAAGCTTCTTCTTCGTAATCCAGACCTCAAAGGAGTGGACCCAAAGTTACCATTAAAATTAACAAAATAAGGGCACAATCCTAACCAGGTCTACTCAGAAGTAAGTCCTATTTTGTTCAATGGGGCTTACTCTCAGGAAAGTGTGGTTAGGATTGCAACCTTAACCTCACTAGGAGTTGTTTCCTGTATCCCCCATGTCACATCTGGTTGGGCCCTGAGGAACTGATCTAAGCACATTTGTTCCCATGGCCACATCTGCTGTTTTACACATCTGTGAAATCTCACTCAGTCAGTTGGCACAACTCTGGAGGCTCATGAAAGCACTGCTGGGTCACAGTACCTGGCTGGACTGGGCTCTACATTAGTATTCACTGTTTAGCCTGAGCAGCTAAATGTGTACATTTTGTAAGGCTGATTCAACAAAAAAAAAGGGAGAGAGCTTTTTTTATTGGAAGGTCACAGAGATTAGCTCTGCACCAGACTGCTGACTCAGCGAGGAACACCTAGCTCATGGGAAAGGTATTTTTAAAAAATTTTAAACATCATAATTAATTTCCCAAAAAGATACAAAAGACCGAAAGAGCTTGCCTCATAGCATCTTTTAGACAATCTGGTGTCTCGTGGTGTAAGCTTCTGAACCTACTTAACTTCACTAAATGCAAAAAAAGAAGAAGAAAGAATTGTGATGGTGGGAAACTTTGGAGGGAGGGAGTCATTGTTGACAGTGGGGTGCTGCTGGAGTGATTTCAGAGGCTTTGCAGATCTGGTGGGGACTCAGACTCACTAACTGGAGAACTGGTACTTACAGATCTTGTTTTCCTTGAGGAGGAGCAGTGAAAAGGAGTCTATCCTATCCTTCTCAATCCCCGCCCTGCTCGTACAGCTGCACCAAAAGTGGGCATGCTATATCCAGTAGGGAAGGACAGATTGGAAGGCTTTAGAGGGGAAAGGGGTTTAAATCCCCTTACACCTCCATAAGCTTTCTGCTCTGTAATGGATCTCCTTGGACCTAAGAACATAAGAACAGCCCCACTGGATCAGGCCATAGGCCCATCTAGTCCAGCTTCCTGTATCTCACAGCGGCCCACCAAATGCCCCAGGGAGCACACCAGATAACAAGAGACCTTATCCTGGCGTCCTCCCTTACATCTGGCATTCTGACATAGCCCATTTCTAAAATGACCTGCTCCTACTGAGAAAGATAGGAGGCAGGGAGTTTGCCCATGGGGGGGGGGGGGAATAAGATCTGCCATTGCTACTGAATTTACCCCCTCCTGACGCCTCCCTGTGCAGATTCACCCCTCCCTGACCCCATTCTGCCTTCCCCCACCCCTCCTACTTCTGCCAGTGTCCAACCTGCCTCGGCAGGTCCAGTCCACTCCTCTGGTAGGCATGGGAAGGCTCTGACCTTTCCGCTAGCACTCTAGCAGCATGCTTCTTTGTGTGATGCTGGAGTGCCTTTTAGAACAGCCATAAAGAAGGATCTCACTGGCAGAAGGAAGCCCATAGGATTGGCTCTGAGTCACTCAGAGCTGTGCAGCAGCCTGACTCATTAACCTTAAGAGTTCTCAAAGAACTCCACGATTGACTCAGGCTTGTTGGTGAAAACAGCCATTCTGACTGGTCTTCTTAGAGATCCATTTGTCAGTAGGGTTGGTAACAACGATGTAAACTATTCCCGTAGACTTTTGGGGTGGGGGGATATGATATATAATTAACAGCCCAATCTTACTGTCTCCCATTGCAGTGACACCAAACTGCATTTCGGGGGGGGGGAGGAGGCTTCAGTGGGAAGGGGGGGTTTAAATCCCCTTACCCCTGCATAAACATCCCAATCCTCAGTGGGTCTCCTCTGAAGTGCACCAGCAAGTTTGTCAGCGCCAAAGACAGAAACAGGAGGGGAGGCTGCAGCTGGAGGGGATAAGATCTGGCGTGGGCCATCCACGATGGATCCTTCCCCCTACGACCTCGTCACCACCTTTACGCTCCCTGCCTGGTTTCTCCCCTTCCCTGCCTTGTTCCACCCTCCTGCCAACCCTCTGTCGTCTTACCTGCTCCAGCAAGTGGGGACATTGCAATGGCAGGGGCGAGAAGCTGCAGGCCGTCCCACCAGCGCTTCCAGCAGCATGCTCACTCATGTACTGTCAGAGCATCTTTTGTGACAGGCACTGATTGCTGTAAAGCTGTTGTAGGAGCCTCACCACTGCTGGTAGGTGACAGGAAGATTGCACCCCAGGAAACAACTAAGAGCCCAATCCTGGGCTCAGTGCCATGGCTTCGCGCCGCCGTGCACTGTCGCAAATGTGCCGTGCTTGCATGTTTGCGAGCCTCACCACCGGGCTACCACCCGTGCTAGCCCAGCACCAGCCAGTGCTGGGCTAGTGCCAGGGTAGTGCAGGCTGGGTGCCCAGCCTCCACGGCTTGGTGGTCTCATGGACCGCCGAGCCGCGGCACGGAGAGGGGGACAGGGAGGAGGCGTTCCAGGGAGGGGGGAGGCCAGTGCAGGGTGGAGAGAGGGCGGCAGGAGGCGTAATGGGGGCAGGGAGGGGGCAGGCGGGAGGCATACCGGGGGGAGGGAGGGAGGTGGGTCCGTGGAGCTCCACTGCACCGGATCCAAGGCATTCATGCAGGGCTCATCACCCTACACGAACAAAAGTGAGTAGCCCCACTGTGGGGCTGCTTACCTTATCCGGGAGAAGGGGATGAAAGTTCCCTTCTCCCAAGGTGCCACCCGCGGTAACTCAGGGCACACAGGATCCAGCGTCAGCTGTTCTCGGTGCCACTGAGGCTGGGCGTCCCTGGCAGATCAGGATTGGGCTGCCCACTGTCACCAGTGCTGAGCAAGCTTTTGAGTTATCCAACATTCTCCTTCAGGCTGGCTGTTAAGGGTTTTTTGTTTTTGTTTTTGGGGGGGGGGGGAGGTGAGATTTGGATATGATGTTGAAGCCCCAAAATCTGCACCTGATTAGCTTAAGCTGAAGTGAAGGAGGTGTCATGCAGATAATTACATTAGATTCTGCTAGGTACAAAAGAAATTTCGGTTGCTGGAACAAAGAACAATAATGGTGGTTCCTCCATTTGTGTGTGTGTGTGTGTGTGTGTGTGTGTGTGTGTGTGTGTGTGTGTGTGTGTGTGTGTTTTAATATCAAATCCAGCTGTTACTTGGACTGGCAGCATTAAAGATGGAAAAATGGAATCAATTTATGTCCTACTAAAGCTGTAATTTTATAAATTTAGAAAGAAATATATACTTGTGTAATATCTTTTTTTTCTTAAACCATAAAATGAAGGCTCACTGCAAGTTCAGATTCTGACATGTTATTTTCTCACAACGAATCCTATTTCTGGCTAAAGCTGCCAAGAAGCCACTTCCTCTATTGATCCCCGTATCTCTGAGCATTCCCTGAAGGTAAAGCAACAGTACCCCAAATATCAACTCATGATAATGTAGCCAAGCAATAAGTAATTACATGCTTATGTTTCTAATAACGGACCCAGAATCTCATTAAAATTCTTCATTTTCTCTGTTTTATTTTCCTCCTAATTTTGGGATGAAGCTGCCTTAATAGTTGTCATAGGAATTGCATAGACTCTGCAGCCTGAAATGGTAACTGCAAGAACTAGCATTTATTTACTTATTTTTTACAGTATTTCTATACTGCCTTTTTCATAGACTTTCTCACTGGACTCTCTCATTGGACTCTTGCACCCTCCAAGCCCTCGCAAGCAGTCCAGTTCTAACCTTTCAGACCAGTTCTCAAGATGTTTAGCAGCAACAAAATCAATAATAAAAACAAATTAGGGTCACAGATCCAAAAAAAAGCGGGCTGCAGACCTATACCTGTTGTCAGTTGCTTGCACACAGCTATATATAGATAAAGAAAGAAGTAATAATTTTAAAACTCTATTTGTTACATTTGTTACATATTCCCCAGCCCTCATAATGTATTTTAAGGACATAAAAATGATACTTCCAGTTTTCAGCCGTAAACCAAAACAGAAGTGACACAGGCGGACGTGTGCAGCTTCTGCGGGCTTTAGGAAGCCCTTTGGAGGGGACTGGGGGGTTCAGGTTGAGCCAGATCCATGGATGGAAAGCTAATGGATAAGTTCCTGTATAAAGAAGTAGTGACACACGGACTGGTGAAATTCTCCAGCATTTTAGGGATCATGTGCTTTTGATCTAATCTAGTCTGTTTCCCTACCCCCAAATTTTAGTGTAATAAAAGAATTGCCTTCTAGGTTTATACAGATTAACAAAATATTGCTTCGTTTTGAGGTTGAGCAAGCATTTTTGTGACATTATGCACAATTACACTAAATCATTAAGAGCGCTATCCTAACATGGGGTTAGATCGGCCCAAGTCCTCTGGGAGGGTTGCAAATGTGCCATAAAGCACGTTTGCGCCTCCGTGGGAGGAAGCCAGGCCAGCGCTCTGAGAAGCGCCGGCCTGCGGAGGCCGATGGAGGCCCCTGCGCCGGCTTTCTCCCTGCTCCTTCGTTGACTCGGATGAGCTGACGCAAGGGTGACAGGTAGGCGTGGGGGAGGCGGGGAGGGGGAGGAAGGCAGGCATTCCTGGGCCGGGGGAGGGAGGGCAGTGGGTGGCCCCAGGGGCGGGCACGCAGGGAGCCGGAGGTGGGGCTGGGATCCAACAGTTATGCTGGATCCCAACCCTCGTCCCCAGGGAGAACTGAGTGACTTCAAGCTGCTCCGCTCTCCTCGGGCTTGTGCCATCTCAGGAGGTGGCGCAAATCCAAGGAGACCCATTAGGGCCAGCAGCCCTTACCAGGAGGTAAGGAGAAATGTTTCCCCTTGCCTCTGGCTAAGCCGCTGCTGGCCACAATCCTGCGCTGGATACAGCGTAAACCTCCTAGTTTGCCTGTTCCGGCGCAAGTTTGGATTGCGCCCTAAATCATGCACAGTTGCATTAAACTCTGATTTTTTTCCACACAAAGAAAGAGAATTCCAAGATTGGCCACTGATGATGCAACAGAAGACCTTGCCATGGGTGTGCAACCCACTTGATGGTTCTGTTGCAATTTCAAGGTACCTCTTAAGGTGCGACTAAAATGACTTTCAGATGATGCCTATGGTGAGATATGTAATACTTTTTTTGAGCCTTGGGATAGCTCTTTCAATTTGATGATCATAAAAAAAGGAAGAATGAAGCTTGAAATCCAGCTTATTTTGTAAGACAAGAAGCCATTTCCGTTCCCCACTGAACTTTAATGTTCCTTGCTTGTGTTTAAGGCCTGCAGTCCTGTGTGTATTTGAGTCAAAGCATCTGAATTTCCACTCCTGCCTTTGCATCCTCAGGGGGCCATTTAATGAGGGTTGGAGGTTTCATCATGCAAAACAGTGGCTGACTGGCAAACCCATCAGATCAGCTGGAGGACGTCACCTGGAAGAGTGTTTCCGACATGAGTGCTCGAAGGCGTTCCCAAAAAAAAGGCCAATCCATTTGTCTCCCTTTGGGGGAAAGGAGGAAAAAAAGATGCCTCACATTTCAATCAAGAGGTGGAGTGGGATGTGTGTGGAAGACTTTTTCTCAGCGCCTGGAGTGCTCTTGCTTCCATAGCCTTGACGCAGAGATGCAAGCAAGCAGTGCTTGATAAGAGCGCAGTGAAATGGAGGGGTCTACTTGAACAGATGGATCACAGCGTAGGCAGGGCTGTTCTGGAAACAGAAGCAGATTAACGCCACAAGGGGAGACCAAAGCAATGGCAGAGAGAAACGGGGACATTTGAACTCATTCATGAATCGTTGCCAACTGGTAGTGTTGCCTCTGGGCACAATACATAATACCAAAGCGGAATAGTTTACGAAATGCATGTTTAATAGAGAATTAGAATTTGCAGGCAAGAAACTCCTCACCCATCCCAACAAAATCCAGCTTTGTTTTCTCAAGACCTCCTGTTTTCACTCCTGTGTTCTTTTCGGCATTTAGCGTTAAAGCACTGGAACGCCAAATTTCCCTCCCAAAGGTCCCTATTCCCAGGGTATGCCTTGCACAAATTGGAGATTAATCTATGACTGTGTTTACTGAACATGTTTTAGCCTCAATTGTTTTAATGGTTGCTTTGTTTGCTACCTGAGGCTTCTTTCAACCAAGAAAGGCAGAAGATGCCCATGTCTTAAAATCAATGCTTAAATGGAGCCCCACTCTACCCAGAACAGGGTGGGAGGGTAGGGAAAAGGTACACAGCACCTACACTGATGTTGTGAGGCACACATTCAAATCCCAGGTTAGCACTAATGATTGGCAGTACCGGACATTTATGGTCTTTGAAGAAGGGACACTCTGGTTCACAGTTCAGTTTCTGACCCACGATCAGCAGCTGCCATGCACTCGTTAGAGGCAAACCTGAAGTCATCATTCCTTTACAAACAAAGTATTAGAAGGCACTGCAACTTGGTGGCCTTTTAACCAATATACAATTTCAGTGCAGTCGTGAAATAATATTAATAAAATATCTCTACAAGAAGACATTTTGAAACACATTTGCAAGCACTCTGTTCAATAACATTTTCACACATTTGGTTTTGCCTCTTGCATTTTTCTGTGGTGTTAAGCCATTTCTGCCCAACGTTGCATTTACGCGACAGGGACCAAATGTGCGCACCTGTGGGCTGGGCAGAAATGGGTTTTAATATGGGACATTTGCAGTAGCCCAGACCTGGCTGTGCTGATAGTGCTGCCATCTCTGTGGGATAGATCAGCTCTGGGATATGCACCGGCATCACATCTAGTGCAACTAATGTGCATCGCTCCTGAGCTGCTAAACATTGCCCCAAACAAGAACACACCTTAGAGGTTACTGAAAGGCTTTCCGGTTGCATAACCAGACCCATTCCCATCCAGACATTCCCTTTTTCAGACATTCTTTACCCAGGCCAAGTAAAGAATGTGCAGCATCGCTGGTGCAGTTGGAGAAAGGTTACAGCAGGAGTGCCAAACCCATTTCATACAGCGGGCCAAATATAATTCATGGTGCCTGCTGGGGGCCGGAAGTGATGATGTCATTTGGCAGGAAGTGATGTCATTGAACAGGTCAAAAGCGGAAATCAGCACTCTGTTTTCTTGTGTAGGAACTCATTAACTGCAAATGACAGAAGAGAAGATGCACAGATCTTGATCATATTTCAAGATATGGATGAGCCCAATTATCACGCAGGCCACCCTTTCAGCAGTGAGACCTCAGCATTGCTCAGCAGCTGAGAGCCTGAGGGTCAGATAAAAAGCTTCTCCAGGCCGCCTCCAGCCCCCGGGCCTTATTTTTGACACCCCTGGGTTATAGCATGTCAGCAGCAGACTCTCTCCCTGCTTGCATTCTTCTTAAAGTCAGAAAGAGCTGTCTCTGGATAGTTGTATGCACAGAGTCCTTCTTGGGCCTTCTAATAAATGCACCAGGGTTGGGAGCAGAGCCTGCCAGTGCAATGCTATAACCCCCAATGTACATTCACTGAGCATGTGAAGACTATTTGAAAAAGGGCTAATGCCCCCCCATGCTTGTCAAATTGGCTGTTAGAGTAGGCTTCAGCAATGAAAGTGTCCAGCATCGTTCTCCCAAATACTTTAACTAGGATACATAAGAACATGAAAAGAGTCTTGCTAAATTAGACCAAGGAAGTCATTCAGTGCGGTGGCTTAACTAATACCTTCAATAAAGCCACAAGCAGGAGATGAAGTCCCCTCCGCTGCCACAGCACCTTTTCTTCTGATGCATATAATAATAATAATAAGAAGAAGAAGAAGAAGAAGAAGAAGAAGAAGAAGAAGTAACTTTATTTATATCCTGCCCTTCTCCCCAAAGGGACCCAGGGCGGCTCACAACATATTAAAAACAGATTAAAAAACATAATTTAACCACAAATAAAAACATATTAAAAACACATTAACGTATACCCATAAAAACCGTAGTCAGTTAAAAAGTCAGATAAAAAGAGCAAAACGCAGCAAATCAGAGGAATCAGGCCTGTAAAAATACTAAAAGATACAGAAAAGATGTTTTAAAAGGCCATGAACTCAGAAGGCTTCTTTAAACAAAAAGGTCTTCAGGCCTTGCCAAAAAGTCTCAAGAGAGGGAGCCATTCTCAAGTCAAAGGGAAGGGAGTTCCACAACGTTGGTGCCACTACTGAGAAGGCCCTATTTCTTGCCGCCGCCCCACGTACCTCCTTAGGCAGCGGCACTTGTAAAAAGGCCTTCTCTGATGACCTAAGAGGACGAGCCGGATTGTACAGAAGGAGGCGATCTAAACCTAAATACAGCTTCTAAACCTGCAAGTATTGTATAGCTGTAATAAACTTATCTATGAGTAAGGTGTGGTTTTTCAGTGATAATTAAATTAAAACACATTACACTGCTTTCTGCACATTGCATTTTTTGTAAACAAACAAACCCTGAAATCTGTGGAAAAAAATAAACTGGGAAAACTGCAAAAAGAAATAAATGAATAATGGGCTGGATGGGGGGGTAGTTGGGTAAAGACTGTGGTTGCACCTGCTGACACTATACTACCTATATCACCCACCTAGTACATTTTAAAAACGATTATAATTTATAATCATAATTTATAAAAAATGTGCACTTGAAATAAAAATATGTAACACCACTTTCTGCACTTTTTCCTTGGGGGTAAAAATGAAATCTGTAAAAAAAAATACAAAGATTTAGCAATAAGGTAGCACAAAGAGTCAAAGTTGTAGCACAAGCTTGCACCAGGAAGCTGGGCTTCCGGAATTCCCCAATGAAGTCTGTATTGGGGGAGTTTCTTTCCTGAATCTCCTTCCTCAGAAACATATTCCTGGGTGCATTCCTTAGGATTCCATTCCTAAGGCCACACACACACACACACACAAGGGAATCCATGTTGCCTGCTAACCTAATTCTTGTTCCGCTGTTTTTAATTGCAGGTTGCCAATTTGGCCTGTTCAATTTCCAATAACGAAGAAGGTGTGAAATTAGTCCGAATGGCTGCAACACAGATTGATAGTCTGTGCCCGCAGGTAAGCCACGTTTGCACAGGAGAAAAATACTTGCCGGCTTTTGCAGTATTAAAGAGCATATGTTGTTTGACACAGAAAAAAACAACACCCAGTTATGAGGATTAGAGTCTTGTGCTTTCCATTATATTGTTGATTGCCTTGCCCAAACAGCGAAAAATGCATTTGTATACTGAGCCTAGCTTAATGAACAGAACGATCAAAGCACACAGCTGTGCTTTTAGCGTAGTCTTTAATCAATTTGTTCTTTTCCCTTGAGAATAAAAGGGTCTCTTTTTTTGTCATTGCTCATAAGAACTGATTCTGACTCATAGGTGATAAATGCAGCACTCACGTTGGCTGCCAGGCCCCAGAGCAAGGTGGCCCAAGACAACATGGACGTCTTCAAAGACCAGTGGGAGAAGCAGGTGCGAGTGCTCACCGAGGCCGTGGATGACATCACTTCTGTGGACGACTTCCTCTCTGTCTCAGGTACCTCTGTTGTAACAGCTGTGATAATAAATAACAGGGTGGACGAGGCTTTGTGGGAAAGAAGAATTTTGCTGTTTAATTTAAAAGGCTGACATCCCGCCTTTCCACTCTAAAAGAGGCATTGAAAGCAGCTAACAATTTTTAAAACAGTACAAAAGCAGAATAAATATCACATTGTAAACAAAACAACAACAGCAAAACAGCATCAACCCATATTTATCAAAGAAGAAGAACTCCAGGAAAGTCAGAGGAAGTAGAGGGCAATAAGAGATTCTTAAGGCATCACCAGAACATCGGCAACTAAGGGTGCAATCCTAACTGACTTTCCAGCACTGACCTAGCTGCAGTGCAGCCCCAAGGTAAGGCAACAAATATGCCCTTACCTTGAGGAGGCCCCCTTGACTCCCTCCCCACTGCAAGATGCAGTGCCTGCCACATTGGCACAGCTATGTCAGTGCTGGAATGTTGGTTAGGATTGCGCTCTAAGAGTCCAACAGAAAGTTCAAGCGAACAGTTCTACCTTTGCGGTGCCATCCCAGAAAAGGCCCTCCCCAGCAAACCTCAAATAATGGTTGTACCCGCAGCAGTGCTCCTTCAGGTGACCTTAAAGGATAGACCACCTCACATGGAGGAGGCAGTCCTTCAGATACCCTGGTCTTAAGCCAATGGTTGGCAACCTTCAGTCTCAAAAGACTATGGTATAAGCCCACAGCACCCGGTATTCCCAGGCGGTCTCCCATCCAAGTACTAACCAGGCCTGACCCTGCTTAGCTTCCGAGATCATGATATAAGCCTACAGCACCCGGTATTCCCAGGCGGTCTCCCATCCAAGTACTAACCAGGCCGGACCCTGCTTAGCTTCCGAGATCATGGTATAAGCCTACAGCACCCGGTATTCCCAGGTGGTCTCCCATCCAAGTACTAACCAGGCCTGACCCTGCTTAGCTTCCGAGATCATGATATAAGCCTACAGCACCCGGTATTCCCAGGCAGTCTCCCATCCAAGTACTAACCAGGCCTGACCCTGCTTAGCTTCCGAGATCAGACGAGATTGCACATGTGCAGGGTAACAGTAGGGTATATGATATTGACTTTATCAGATGTATGAAATGGGCAGCTGTGTTAGGTATACCTCATGCACTTGTTACCCTGCACATGCCCGATCTCGTCTGATCTCGGAAGCTAAGCAGGGTCAGGCCTGGTTAGTACTTGGATGGGAGACTGCCTGGGAATACCGGGTGCTGTAGGCTTATACCATAGTCTTTCGAGACTGAAGGTTTCCGACCATTTGTACATATATGGGTTTGGTGGGGGAAAGCAACATATAAAATGACAGCCTAGATGTATATATAAGTGCACTGTGATGTAAGAAATGATCCTTTCATGTGGGAGGCCAGTTTATGCAGTGTCACGATGTCTAAGGCAAAGGGGGACATGTACCCAACTCCTCCTTTACAGAAGGTTGGTCCAGGTAATTATGTGACGATGGTATAAAACCTACCCAGTTAAACATATGGATCAGCCCTTGAGAACAAGGGGTTAAGGGTATCAAGGAGACCTTCTGATAAGAGATACAATTTATGATCTGATCAGCTAAAATCAGCTCTCACATCTATGAATCCCTTGATCTGAGTGAAACAGAATGTGTATTTTTTTGTGTGTGAGATAAAAATATCTAATCTTTGTTCTCGAGAGAGACTGTCAAACTTTAATGAACTCTTATTTTGGCAGCCTCTGTCCTCCCCCGGAACATTGTTTAACTGTGGTGTCCCAGGTGAATTTCTATGGAAAGCAAGAGCAGCTTAAAAACTGGCACTGAGATTTCCAAATGGCAGAGTTTGGTTGCCATCATTCGAAGACAAATGGTCAATGGTGTGCAGAAAAGACAACTCTGAGCCAAAGCTGAGATGAAAATACAAATTGAGGAGTAGCTTTGGTTCTTGGCAGATCTCTACCAAAAGCAAAGAGGTCAGGGACGGAGGCCCACCTTCTCGGGGACCATCTGTTCACCTTGAACTTTGTGTTTTGCTCCAATGCTTCCAGTCGGATAGATGCCATTTGGCAGTCTCAAGCAGGACATCCTTTGCTAGTACAAACTGAAGAGAAGCATCCTCTGTGCCGACTACTCTAGCTACTCTGGTCCTAATTACTCCGGCCAGCTCATCACCAGTGAAATAGTTAATGGAGTTATTTAAGACGAATTTAGACAAATAGGAGGCTTCTAGCGCTTACAGTTGGGAAGATGTGGTTGCAAATGTGTGAGCATAATCTGCAAACCCTTTCAGTCATCGGCTGTTTGGTCTTCTGTACCCTATGTGGTGCCTTGTCTCTCTTTTTCCTTGCCTCCAATGATGTTTCCCTAGCTAATCAGTCTGTGCCATTGGTTTGAATGCTTAGTCCAAATCCGCAGTCAATATTAGACCCTGGTAGATGTATTAAGGCAAACATATGTGTGAGGGGGATGAGAAAACAATAAATTGCCACATCCTGTGTAGATACACTAACTGGTTATGCTCCAGGCTCCATCTCAGGTCAGCGTGGAGGAATGGTTAGTTAGCCATTGCTTCCTTCCCCGCCCCCCCCAACATTCAGTGAATGTGACAGTAGATAAGAGGGTTAAAATTTGCGCAGGGCTTATGTATAAGTGTGTTGGCTCACTTTCATCAGGTCAGCCACATATTATGTATCTGCCCCTTTTGACATTTGAAGTATTGCTTGATAGCATTTGCGTGCCACAGTTTACAATTTTAAAATGCAAAACAGAAGTTGTTATACAAAAAAAAAAAAGAAGCCAAGTTGCCTCGTTCTGTTGGTAATATTTTCAGGAACTGGTAACATGAGCTTCCAGTGTTGGGTATCACTTCGTTTCCCTTACTCAGGACAGCCCCTTGCTAACTGAGAAGTGCCTTCTCAAAGCCCAATCCTAAGCAATTTTCCAGTGCTGGTGCAACTGTGCCCATGGGACGTGTGCTACATCCTGTGGTGGGGAGGCGGTCACAGAGGCCTCCTCAAGGTATGGGAACATTTGTCCCCTTATCTCGGGGCTGCATTGTGGCTGCACCAGTGCTGGAAAGTTGGATAGGATTGGACCCTCAAAAGGCACAGGAAGGAGTGGATTTTTGCTCCAATGCTCCATTTTGTATGAACCCTGTATGTTTTCTGCATGCTGTACGTTTGGTGAGCAGGCTGGACACATGCACCACTTCCACCCCATTCGGTCCCAACGTTCTTCCCTTCTCTTTGTGGTTTGTTACACTCCTTTTCCTCCATTGTCTCCCTCACTGTGGCCGCTTAAACTGTAAGCACTTTGACTGGCCTCCTCCCACCCTCTCTCCACCCTTCGTTCCTCAACCCCAACCTCAATGCTTTGTGAAAACTCAGATATCAAGTTGAGTATGCAGATTGTGCCAGCTTCTGCAATATAAGTAAATTGAAATGCATAATTTCTCCTGAGTACAGGATTAGCTTTCCTTTAAGGAGGATTTGCAGGGTTTTAAAAAAAAAATTTCTAGTATGAACAGTGCTGATTATAATAACAACAGCTAGACTGGAGTCATAGTAACTATAATTCCCAGTGCTATTTGTAGCAGAGTTCCTTAACACTTGATGGAAGCCTGTGGTATGCATCTGTCTTGCAGAGGGATCAAGCACTTATTTCCATCATATGAAGAGTGTGTGGACGGAAAAGCAGTCCTAAGTCCTGGAGTGTGGGCGCCCACCCCGTATCTGTAAATTAGGAATTGTGATCCACCTTCCAAAATTGTTCCAAAAACACATCAGAGAGGGGAAAAAGACTGTATAATCAATTCTTTGCTGCTCTGTTAAAGCATGAGTTGGCATCCTTCAGTCTCGGAAGACTATGGTGTCACGCTCTGAATGGTGGTTCTGGAACAGAGTGTCCTCTCCAGTGCGCGAAGCCTGGGTAAAGTAGGTATGGAGGATAGGCTGTTACCCATGCAGCAAATCCCCCCTCTCCACGTCGCTGAAATGGTCCAATGGAAAGGCAGAGGCCAATACGGTTGGTTCCAGCGGCGTCGCAGGAGTTGCCAGAATGTGACTGTGTTCAGCCATGAACTGCCTCAGGGACTCTGGCTCCGGATTTTGCCTCGAGGTTGACTCCTGAAGCCTTTTCCATAACTGGATGTAGCCACAAGGCAGTGGAGGTTTGGGATCAGAGTTTTCCTCCTCTCAGATGAGCTGCCTTCCCAGGCTGACGAGTCCCATCTACCCGGTGGCTGTTTAGTCGCCTCTTACGACAAGTACAGCCAAACTGAGGGCCTATTCTTATCCCCAGCCCCCAGGGGAAAGCAGTTAAAGCAGTATCAGTAAATGACCATCGTTATGTTCTTTTGCGCAGAAAACCATATTCTGGAAGACGTCAACAAATGCGTAATCGCCCTGCAAGAAGGAGATGTGGACACGTTGGACCGAACAGCAGGGGCGATCCGAGGTCGTGCGGCCAGGGTCATCCATATCATTAATGCTGAGATGGAGAATTACGAAGCGGGGGTGTATACGGAGAAGGTGCTGGAAGCAACAAAGTTGCTTTCTGAAACTGGTGAGTGCAGACAACAAAAAAGGGTATACGTCATGACTTCCTGTTTTTCTGGTTAGATTGACATGCGGCAATCCCATAATGGGGTTCAGCCTGCATAGCACTGCTTCAGACATTATTGTCACTCCTGCACTCCAGGACAGCCTTGACAGGCCCAAGCTATGCGCATGCATTTGATGCCTATGGTATTTTACACATACACTCCCTGATATATGCTCCCTCCTTACCTCTTCGGGTTCCTGCTTCCTTGCTTGCTGACAGTTCTCAGGCTTAGGAGACTACTTTGTGCCCAGGTACTAAGAATCATGGGAAATGTAGTTCCTGAGACTGTCATAGCCATATTGGCAGTCAGAAGCTCTGGGAGCTACATTCTTCAGGGTTCCTGGTAGCTGTTGCAACAGCTTTCTAGTGTACAGTGCAAGCCCCACCAGCAGCCCTCCCTGGCACATGTTCAGGCTTTTATGGGGTGCAGCAAATTAGCAGCAAGAGGCAAATCAGGTGTGTCTGACACTGCTCTTGGTGACCATTTCTATGCTGTTGCATCACTGGGTCTCTGAATCATCGCTCTCCTCCCCACCACCATCTGCTTTCTCCAGCCACTCTCCTTTCTCCTTTTATCTTATTCCCCATTCATTTAAAAATAGCAACCAACAGCAATCCTTTGTTTTCTTACATGAGAGTAAGCCCAATCAACTCGGTAAGCCTTCTGGCTGAAATGCATAGGATCAGGCATAGTGCATATTGTGCAACCATAAGGAATGAATGGGAAAGGCCTGCTTATTTCAATTTTAATTTCATTGGCCTCTAACTTTCTCTGACTTTGTCATTGTCACTCATTATTCGCTGACTCTTTGGTCTCTTAAAAAGTTCCTTCCAGCCAAGCCCTGAGGTGCAACATATATATTTTTTAAAATGTTAGCATAGTGTGTAAAGGTTTCCTCAAATAAACCAAATACAAGCCTGACTGCAGTTCTTGCATAACCAGATGTGATTTTCTAGTCTCAATGTCATTGCATGCATGTAACATTTCCTAACATGCATTTGTATTTGCATATTAGCATGGACTGGCTTTATTTCTCGGTACAGATGGAATCCCTCTGGCCTTGCTGAAATCAGGCAAACTTTTAAGTATATTCTTGTTGTTGTTGTTTTTGCCCCCTGAGAATCACTCTTATATTAGAAAATGAGGCTGGGTGGCTTTTATGTATAGTGAGCTATAATCATAATGCTAACATGTTTCTCAGCATTTATTTTACTTATTTATTTACAAAGTTTATATCCCACTTTCTCTCCCTGCTGAGTGCTCAAAGCAGTTGTGCACGTGACGTGTTCGTTTGTTTTGTTTTGTTTTTAAACAGTGGTATTTAGATAGATAAATATGAATCTCTAATTGTTTATCTCCCCACCAGCCCTGTGAGGTAGGTTAGTCTGAAAGAGATAAGATTGCCTCCCAGTTGCACATGACTCTGTGGAAAATGTATGAGATTTTATAATTAGAATGGACAATCTTGAGATTGCTAGAGGAGATGATGATGATGATTTATGCAATACTTTAAAAGGGTGGGGGAAACTTACATTTAACTACAATACACAAGAGCCTCTGGAGAAGATGCTGTTCTGGAATAAAAAGAGACAGTTGCTTTCCCCCTACTAAATACAAGACAGCTGCCCCTTTTAAAGGTCCCTCTTGAACCCAGTTAGCAGGATACTGGTTACACAACTAGTATTCAAAGGTTCTACATATCCATCATCACTAAGAGTCTCTGATAGACTTTGGTATCCCATGAATTTGTCTAATCCTTTTTTAAAGCCAGCTAAGCTACATATAGAATTGACAGGTCTGTGAATATGATTTTCCTGTAATGCCTGAATAGTAATGCTGTTGGCTTTTCTTTTGATTAAGCACACAATTTCAATTCTGTGTAATTTGGGTTCCGAGGATTCCTCCTTCAACCTTATGCACACTGATTTGGGAAAGTAAGCCCTGCTGGATTCTTCTGAGAAATGCATGCTTGGAATCGGGCCAGGCTGCAAGTCTGATGCACAAGAAATGTTAGTTCTGTATTTAGCCATCAAATCAATGTGGACTTCAATCAGCTGCTCCTCCTCCAGAGATTATTAAGCAGCAGAGACAATCACACATCAGCCAGCCAGCGAGAAGGTGTTGCTGCAAGCCCCATATTCCTGAGAACAAATGCAAAGGACTGGGCTTTGCAAGAGGCTGGATGTGCCTGGTGTGAATCATTTAAAAGTATGAAATTTGCAGGTCTGCAGGTATGATGTTCTGATAGTGTCTGAATAGTTACCCTAAGTATTTTTTGTTTAAATCAAAACAAGTCCTTTCTGTGGGGAGCGTTACATCCTGAGACTAGCACTCACTATGTAAATAGTTCCAGGAGTGATCTTCACCCTATGTTTAGGTTGACATCTACGTCACCAACATATTCAGTTGCTGCAAACCGGGGGAGGTTGATATCAAAATAATTAAGAGGTGTGGTTTGCATTATTAGTAATGATATGCAAAGTAGGCTGCCTGGATTGGAGAAACTGGAATAAAGCAACCCCAACTGAGGTCAAGATAGAAGACTTGCCAAAGCCCACCATGCATTGAGCCAGTGTGGGCTTGATTGTGCTGGAGATGTTTGGGAAATGGTTTCTATGAGATGCTTCCAGGTGATCTCTAGTAACACTTTTGAATACTTATTCCCTAAAAAGGGCAGATTGGCATATTTTCAAGGCTGTAGATTCATTAACGTGCATCAATAAATAAAATAGATTTTCCATTTACAGAAAGATGTAAATTTTAACTTGGGTGTCAGTTAAAGATGTAAACTTTAACCGGGATAGTTCTGCATCCCAGTGATATAAGTTCATGTTTTAAATAATGGGGGGAGGGGAACAAACAATGTCCTGTGGGGTGAGGTAGGGGCCTGGATCCGAAGAGGAATTCATCTTGGAGTCTTGGAGGACTCTTGAGGAGGAGTCTCGGAGTCGGAAGCCTTGGGCAATGAAAATCCATTTGAACTACTCAGATCTAATGAGAAGCAAGATAACTCAGCAGTTCTGCACTTCTTGACCTCCTGTTGCTGTTGACAGAGTAGGAATGTGCAGGCACAGAGTCAACTTGTGAGACTCCCTCTTGCATATCCATGAGATTACATTGTGTTTTAGGAGCACTTGCAGTGATCACTTTTTTTTATTCCTCTTCATAACTGCCGCTGTTATATCAACATAGATTAAGCAGTCAGCCTTTAAAAAAACTGAGCCAAAAAATGTGTGCCCTTGACACGGATGCATCATGTATAGGGTCCCATAGCAGTTTTTCTCACAAGTTATTCAGTCTAGAAAAGAAGAGGATCAAATGTCTGATCCAACAGCTTGGTTCCCACAGTGACATAGGAAGCAGTGGGGGGGTCCCCGCCCCAAGTCCCAGGACAGAAGGCAATGAGCCCATGCATGCACTCTGTTGAGACTTGCTGTGCACCTGACCCTGAGTTGCTTCTCCCACACAAGAGGCCTCTGGATGGGCAACTTCATTGGTCAGTGTAGGCTGCTGTGAAGTTTGTCTTGGCCATGAGCAGCATGCAGGGGTTTGCAGCACGGTCACTCCATGAAGCCCTGTGGTGGCCTTACAACAGGACTTGCCAGTATTCAAGGCCACACAGCAAATGTGCCGCAAATCCCGCACAGAAGCTCCAAGGACATGGGGGGGAGGCCCACTGGTCTAACTGCCTCTACCATTGCTGGTGCTGGAAGCATCCGCTGCAGGGTTGAAGTTGGGAGGCCTCTGTGGCCAATATAGGCAGAAGAAGGAGTAGCACCAGCATCGCCAGGGAGGCACACTCCAGCTTGCCATTGCCAGGGAAGGCAGGGAAGATGCTGCCTGTGCTCTCTGAGCCAGATCAGGGTGGGTGGGAAGGAGGAGAAGATCAAAAAGGCACATGTGGGGAGGAGCATTTGTAGCCACAGAGCCAGAAAATGAAATTGGTAGAGATCCACCTATCTCCCACCCCGTCCCACCAACTTAGCCTGTCCCCATCCTCCTCCCACCCTCCCGCCCCTCTTCCACTGACTTACCTGTGTGTGTGTGTGCGTGTGCGTGTGCGTGTGTGTGTGTGTGTGTGTGTGTGTGTGTGTGTGTGTGTGTGTGTGTGTGTGTTTGCTAGTCCTTAGCTGGCACTAGGGGAGCAGATTGACCTCTCAACTAATTCACTGTTGTAGATGCTGCTGGAATCCACGTGTCACACCTGGAGTATTGTGTCCAGTTCTGGTCTCCACATCTCAAAAAAGACATAGTGGAAATGGAAAAGGTGCAAAAGAGAGCGCCTAAGATGATTACTGGGCTGGGGCACCTTCCTTATGAGGAAAGGCTACTGCGCTTGGGCCTCTTCAGTCTAGAAAAGAGGTGCCTGAGGGGGGACATGATTGTGACATACAAAATTATGCATGGGAAGGATAAAGTGAATAGAGAGATGCTCTTTACACTCTCACATAACACCAGAACCAGGGGACATCCACTAAAATTGAGTGTTGGGACAGTTAGGACAGACAAAAGAAAATATTTCTTTACTCAGCGTGTGGTTGGTCTGTGGAACTCCTTACCACAGGATGTGGTGACGGCATCTGGCCTGGACGCCTTTAAAAGGGGATTGGACAAGTTTCTGGAGGAAAAATCCATTACGGGTTACAAGCCATGATGTGCACGTACAACCTCCTGGTTTTAGAAATGGGCTATGTCAGAATGCCAGATGCAAGGGAGGGCACCAGGATGAGGTCTCTTGTTATCTGGTGTGCTCCCTGGGGCATTTGGTGGGCCACTGTGAGATACAGGAAGCTGGACTAGATGGGCCTATGGCCTGATCCAGTGGGGCTGTTCTTATGTTCTTAACTACAATTCCCAGGAGGCCTTGCAGGTCTCTTGTTACCTGGCGTGCTGCCTGGGGCATTTGGTGGGCCGCTGTGAGATACAGGAAGCTGGACTAGATGGGCCTATGGCCTGATCCAGTGGGGCTGTTCTTATGTCATTTATGACACTTATCACTGGCAATATTTTTCGCATCACTGATGGTCAATCACTGGTTCCTTACATCTTTCTCAATGTGTTTGGCCTTTGTTTTCTTTGGTGCAGCCCACTGAACCCTTAGTAAGGAGGCTGCTCTTGCCAGAGGAGCTTGTGTGGCATTCCCTATTAGCAACAAATGGGCAACTGTCCCTGTTAGGGCACAATCCTAACCCACTTTCCAGCACTGGCATAGCTGTGCCAGTGGGGCATGTGCTGCATCCTGCAGTTGGGGGGGGGGGGCAGTCACGGGGGCCTCCTCAAGGTATGGCAATGTTTGTTCCCTTACCCATAAGTTGCATTGCCCTTGTGTCAGTGCTGGAAAGTGTGTTAGGATTGCTCCCTTAATTATACAAAACTAAAACAAGTTATTTTGAACTTGTTACCTGATAGGGATGCTTGTAGCAGGTGCCTTTCTAGAGCAGAGGGCTGGACTAGATGACCTTCATGGTCATTTCCAACTCAAATGTTCGAAGAACACTTTAAGATTGTAAGGTTGTTCAGTGCAAGTCAGTTTTGGGGTCAGCCAAAGAGGCTTTAATGTTATTGTCATTAAATTTGTCAGTAGTATGAAGTGAACTATTTTAAAAGCTCCTTTTGCTCAGTGTTCAGTGTTGAGTAAAAAGGAAATGACTAAATGTTTGGATGCCTTTTTTTTTCTTTTTTTTTTGGGGGGGGGGCTAGCATTATGCAAAATTTTGCCCATTTGCTTTTCATACAGCTAATCTGGAAGGCTCAAAGCACAATCAGCCAAAACTGCAGCAGGCATGTTAAAAGCATTCCATGGCATTTTGAAAGTGTTGTTTCATAAAGTATGAATTATCATCAAACACTAGGAGCTCTGCGCTAAATGTGTTTGGCCGAGCCTTCCTTTTAGGGATTTTTTTTATGTGGGGGGGGGGGGTAGACCTAATTGTTGCAGTGTGCCAACAGAGAGGGTCTAATTGCACCTACCTGATTTTCATCAGCAGGCATTTTGTTTAGAGTTTTCATTTGCAAGAATATGGAAAAGAGAAGGGTGATGGCATAGCTAGAGGGGGTGCAAAGCACTAAGTACTGCAGGGAGCCACAATGCAGTGTGCAAGTGGCCCCTCCCCTTCAGAGCCATTCCAGGTAAAATGGAGGCAAATCCAGGGTGAAGTGCATGGGCAGTCAAAGTAAATATCTCCATTTTGCTCCCCTGCCCCGAATGGCTCTGAAGGGGAGGGGTCACTAGCACACTGTGGTGAGGCTCCCGCAGAACTTAGTGCTTTGCACCCCCTCTAGCTATGCCATTGGGGAAGGATAGGGGCTTTTGGCAGTAATATAGTGCAGTGGGTAAAGATTTTGCATGCTAGCACTTTCCTGTTACCAAGCCATGTACTAGAGCAGGGGTGCCCAAACCACGGCCCGGGGGCCACTTGTGGCCCTCAGGGGCTCCCAAACTGACCCTCAGAGAGCCCCCCAGTCTCCAATGAGCCTCTGGCCCTCTGGAGACTTTCTGGGGCCCATGGTGGCCCGACACAACTGCTCTCAGCATGAAGATGACTGTTCAACCTCTCACCTAAGCTGTGGGATGAGGGCTCCCTCCACTACTTGCTGTTTCACGTCTGCAATGCAGCAGTGGCAGCAAAGGAAAGGTTAGCCTTGCTTTGTGCAAGGCCTTTAATAGGCCTTGAGCTACTGCAAGACCTTCATTCAGTCATATAAGTTCAATCTATAATATATTCATTTATGTTAATTTATTCAAAATTGAAATGTAAATTAATTCATTTTCTCCCCAGCCCCCAACAGTGTGTCAGAGAGATGATGTGGCCCTCCTGCCAAAATGTTTGCACACCCCTGTACTAGAGCCTCTCCAGACTGTACCTTGTTGAGCGTGTAGCAGTAGTCTACCCTGGATATAACCAGGGCATGAGTGACTGAAGTCAGCTCTGTCATCTCCAGGTAGAGTTGGGAAAGACCCCTGCCTGAAACCTGAAGAGCTGCTGCCGGTCAGTGTAGACCAGCAGTTCCCAGCCTGGGGGTCGCAACCCTCCAGGTACCACATTTTAAAAATCCTTTCCCCTTAAGGGGGATGGCGACTGACTGAGACATGAAGACAATGGTACCCTTTACTTCCAGGTTCTTCCCGCCACCCCTGACTACAGGGAGGCATTAAAGGGGTTTTTACAGGGCTTCTTACCTCCCTGTAGCTGCTGGTGGCAGGAAGAACCCGGAAGTGATGGACACTGTTGCCTACATGTCTTGCAGAGGTTCCCAATCCGGTCTTAAAGGGGAAGGAGGTTGGGAACCACCTGTGTAGATCATACTGAGCTAGATGGACCAGGGGACTGACTCAAAAGAAATCAACTTCATGCATTCATATACAAGAGCCCATGCTAGGCCTCCCCAGATGCCTGTAGGCACTGCTGACATCATAAGCTCACACTGACACTTAGAAGGCTCTAGACAAATCTAAGGTAGTGCATAGGCATTGATGGGCCCACAGGAACCCCCGCCAATTCCAGCAATTAATTGTTCCAGTTGTTTGAAAGAAGATCCTGCTCAATTTCTTGAATTTAAGCAGCAACTCTAGTTTTCTGTAAACAAAACACACCTTGGGTCAAATCACTTCTCCCAAATTTGCGCAATGTTTATAATTAATATTCTTCTTGCTGTAAAGCTCACTTTTCAGGTTCCATAATTCAGGTCTGTGTAGAAAATAAACTGGCTATATGAGTGCACAAGCTGCTGCTAATTTATAAGGCCAGATTCTGTCCTGGGAGCTTAAGTATCTTGCAGCCCAGTCCTAAGTGGGTCTACTCAAAAGTACATTCCATTATGTTCAGTGAGGCTTGCTCCCAGGAAATATTGTTCGCAAACTTCAGTCTCGAAAGACTCTGGTATCGTGCTCTGAATGGTGGTTCTGGAACAGCGTCTACTGTGGCTGAAAAGGCCAGTTCGGGAGTGACAATCCCTTCCACACCGGGAGCAAGTGCAGTCTGTCCCTGGTCTGTCTCCCTGGCTATGGGCCTTCCTTCTTTGCCTCTTTGCCTCAGACTGTTGGCAAAGTGTCTCTTCAAACTGGGAAAGGCCATGCTGCACAGCCTGCCTCCAAGCGGGCCGCTCAGAGGCCAGGGTTTCCCACCTGTTGAGGTCCACTCCTAAGGCCTTCAGATCCCTCTTGCAGATGTCCTTGTATTGCAGCTGTGGTCTACCTGTAGGGCGCTCTCCTTGCACGAGTTCTCCATAGAGGAGATCCTTTGGAATCTGGCCATCATCCATCCATCCCAGGAAATCGCACATAGGATTGTAGCCTTATTGTGTTAGATCAGTTATTTTCAACCTTTTTCATCTGATGGCACACTGACAAGGTACTAAAATTGTCAAGGCACACCATCAGTTTTTGACAATTGACAAGGCTCACCATGCTGCTGTTTGGGGGCTCATATCCTCCAATGTCCTAATAATAAATGACCTTCCACCAGACACCCGTGGCACACCTGGGGACCATTCACAGCACACCAGTGTGCCATGGCACAGTGGTTGAAAATGACTGTGTTAGACAGACACGCCGGTGAAACCGTTTTCTCCACTTACTTTCCTCCTTTTTCTTTAATTGAACGTTTATTTATTTTTAGATGTGGAGCCTTTGGAAGATCTAGAGGGGAACTAATTTGAATAATAATAGAAAGGGGGAGGGAGTTGTAGCCCACTTCTGTGATTATTATTTACACTCTCTGAAATCTGTTCAAAGAGAGCATCTGCCCTTGAGCTGTGAAAATCCAGATGTAGTGGCAAGGACTGATGTTTTTGTTTTAACTATTTCGTAGGGGTTGGGATATATATATATATATATATATATATATATATATAGAGAGAGAGAGAGAGAGAGAGAGAGAGAGAGAGAGAGAGAGAGAGAGAGTCTATACTAAAAAATATTTAAAAAGGAGTAAAGTTAAATCCGGCTGCAGGGCAGGATAGCTTGAGTTCAAAGAAGCTAAACCTGAAAACATAAACTAAGCCTGGCTGCATTAGTACATTAACCACATCAAAAGAATCCACAGGTGAGTCAGGCTTTCGTATCATAAGAACAGGTGAACACCAGTGAAGCTGGAGCCACTGGCTACTTCTCATCAACACTCCCTGGTTCATCTTATCTCTTCCTTAGTGGCTACTTGGCCCTGCTCCTCTCTGTTCAGCCTATTGGACAGTTCTCTGCTGAAGGAGAGACAAAAGACAGGGCATTTATTTATTTCTTTTCTTCCATGGCAGCATACATGGGCATACCATGTGGATAGTTTTTCAGGTACTGACTGATCTACACCTGCTTAGCTTCAGCAGGGTGACTACTGTGTGGCCCAAGAGACAAATCACATTCATTAGACCATAAGAACATCAGGAGAGCCCTGCTGGATCAGGCCAAGGGTTCATCTAGTCCAGCTTCCTGTATCTCACAGTGGTCCACCAGATGCCCTGGAAGCGCCCAAGACAACAAGATACCCTTATCCTGTTACTGCTCCCTTGCATCAGAGCAAGAGATTCACCAATTCACACCAATTCAGAGACTGGCAATTCAGAGGTTGGCTGTCTCTAAAACCCAGATGTTGCATACCGTCATCAAGGCTTAAAACCTGTGATGGATGTTTGTTGTTTTTTTTTCCATAAATTTGTCCAATCCCCTTTTAAAGGCATCTAGGTGCCATCACCACATCCTGTGGCAAGGAGTTCCACCTATTGTTTACTCACTCAGTAATGAAATATATATATTTTTTTTCTTTTGTCTGTTCTTACTCTACCACCACTCAAACAGGTCCTTTTGGATCAGATCAGACCAAGTTCAACATTCTGCCCCTGAGAAACCCCAAGTTGAGCATGAATTCAGTCCCCGCCCCCCAGCACTGGTATTTAGAGGGATACTTCTTCTGGACAAGGAGGTTCCATATATGTATCATTACAAACAGCCATTGATACAACTCTACTCATCCTCTGTGCATTTAATTCCACCCTTTTAAGCCACCAAATCCAGTGGCTGTTGCCATATCTCACAGTAAAAGAGAGCGAGAGAGAGAGAGAGAGAGAGAGAGAAGCAGCTTTATGTTCCCTTCCAGCGATCTCTGCTGTATGTGGAGGAGATTCAGATTTCTCAAAACCAATGACTGGCTTACACGTGGGTAATTTAATGGGATAAACAGAATTTGTAGCCAGGCTCTGAACTCAGCAGACACTTGGGCATTCCCAACATATATTACTAGCCAGATAACTCTTTTACTCCAAAGAAAAATGTGAGGCATGTGCAAAATTCCTGAACACAGATGAGTTTTTTTTCATGTTGTAATCCTCCTTCAGAGGACGGTGACCCACCTCCTGCTATACATGTTTCCCTTGTTCGTGTGCCACAGCTGTTTCCGATGCTCCCTTCCAGGGTTGTTTCTCCCCTTGCAACTTCACATCTTTGGGGAAAGGGGGGCTCGAAGTGGAAATGATTATGCTACTCAACTCAGGAGTGAGTCACCTCTGTGGCACTCTACAGCCAAAGTTGGCCATCACTAAGGGAGCAAGGTTGACTCAAGGCCCAATCCTATCCCCCATGGCCACTGGCCTAATTAGCATTGTGCCAGCAGGGGCTGCTTTGTCTCATTCGCAAAATAGCCTCTGGTGCATGTTGCAGGCCTGCTAGTTGGGAGGCTGGAGTGGCCTCCTCTGTGGTGGCAGGTGGTCAAACATCTGCCGGCTCAGGTAAACCACAGCAAGGGGATGGAATAAGGCAGGGAGAGGGTTGAACAGGATGGGGGTGGGAGGAACAGGGTGGTGATGGGGCTAAGGGGAGGGCAGATCAGGCCCTGGAAGAGAGTAGGTAAGGTGGCAGTGGAACAGACCAAATCCTGACCCCCTTTCCAGGCCTTCTCCAGCTTCACAGATTAATGCGGATTTCCATCAGCAATATTACTGGCCCAGGTCTGGTTTGCTTACCCCGGTCCCCTTACCCTGAGGAGACCTCCAGCGGCCAAAATTCCCACTTGGGATACAGCAATACCAACACCAAAACCTGCGTTGCCGTGCAGGGATTTAGGCTCTCAATCTTGCACCATCTAAATTGCAATCTGCTTGCATTGGGTGCATGCAAGCCATTTGAGTAAGGGGTTTGGCTCTGTTCAAGTCTCACTCTTCGTATGTCAGTGTCATTTTACAATACATGCACTCGTGACTTTGTAAGGGTTTGCACAAATGCATCTTCCTGTGAATGCTGTATCTTCCGGTAAGTAAGAGATTGCAACTATTAGAGAGTTGCAATTCTATAAAATTACATTCTATAGAGCAGTGGTTCTCAAACTTTTAGCACCGGGACCCACTTTTTAGAATGAGAATCTGTCAAGGACCCATCAGGAGTTATGTCATGACCAGAAGTGACATCATCAAACAGGAACATTTTTGACAATCCTAGGCTGTAATCCTACCCACACTTACCTAGAAGTAAGTATCATTTACTATCATTGGTAAAAGCATATACATAGTAGCTTATTAAAAGTACAGACCTGTAACATTTCCCCAGATGCAGTCACATATGGTAGTATCAAGTCTAATATAGTCAAAATAAAATATTGAAATGAATGGGGACCCACCTAGTGGGTCCCAACCCATAGTTTGAGAAACACTGCTATAGAACATAAGAACAGCCCCACTGGATCAGGCCATGGCCCATCTAGTCCAGCTTCCTGTATCTCACAGCGGCCCACCAAATGCCCCATGGAGCACACTGGATAAAAAGAGACCTGCATCCTGGTGCCCTCCCCGGCATCTGGCATTCTGACATAGCCGATTTCTAAAATCAGGAGGTTGCGCATACACATCATGGCTTGTACCCCGTAATGGATTTTTCCTCCAGAAACTTGTCCAATCCCCTTTTAAAGGCGTCCAGGCCAGTCGAGTTGCGTTCTATAAAAATACAGTCAGGTTCTATGGCCAGGTTGATAATATTTAAAAAAAAAATGCAAGAGCGGACAAGGAGAATTGAGAAGAGGAGTTGAAGTAAAATGGACATTCCATTTTCATTTGAATGCTAAATAGAAAAAAAATGTTCATAGAAAAGGAACTACAAGGGAAGAAGGATAGAGATGAGTAACAATTTGGTCTTTTTGTATGACTGAAAATGGAAATATAGTAGGAATGTTGAATGAAAGCAGAAAATAAAGGTAAGTAGGAGCAAAAAATACATTTTCTTCTACTCTGGAAAAATTTTTTATTTCGGAGAATATTCTCCATATGCTTTTCATAGAACACTTGTGATTTCTTTTCACCAAACTGTAGCCACACCTAATCCCGTCTCTGTTCCCCAGTGTCTCTGACATCAGCACTAATGCCCACATAATTGCAGCAGATAAAACTCCCTTAAATTGCTCTTGTCTCATTTTAATTCCCATTTAGAAAGAATGCATAGCACTTGATTACTGCTTTGTGCCAACCATGAAACAGCAAAGATGAATGAACTCAAATATTTGTGCATTTCAGTGCATCCTCTTAATGAGACTGAATAAAACTCTAAGGTATTCTGACATCTCTTGACTGTTCTCCATGTAATTATAGACAATGTCAGTTTTCTTTCTATTCCAGGCAAAATAATTTGAATTGCATGTTACGTCTTGGGTTGACCTGTCTTTGCACACTTAAATTTGGATTATTCAGATGTATGTCACTCACGCTGGTATGTGATGGTCCTTCTTGTCCATTTTTTCAGAATTTCAGGATTTTTTTCAGAAAATCAAATCCTCCTATTTAACATATGCCAGTATGTTGCATGATACAGTACTGTTTATCTTGATGTATCTGTGGAATTTAGGTTTCTTCTTCTCTAGGCAGTGTTCAGATGTGGCTTCTGGTGTTTGGGATCCCACAGCTGCTAGCTAATGTTCAGTAGCACTTGGCAGGAGGAAGAGCAGGAAAGATTAACTATGTACAAAATAACAAGGGAAGGAAAAAGCCCAGGTAGTTGTTCTGCCTGCCCCTTGAATATGAGTTTTCTGCCTCTAAACAGGAGGTAAGAAGCTTGTGAAGGCTTCCAACCCCTCCAGCTGCCCGCAACTGTTGGGACTATTGTGAAAGGGAAATGTCAGGATTCTCAGCAAGCTGAATCAGTATAAATTAGTGCCCAGTCCTACTGCCCATCACTGGTGCCACTGCAGCGCCCAGTGGTGTGGGAGGTGATTGGACAGCCAACAAGGAAGTAAGCATTTTTTTTTTACTTACCCTCTGGTAGGCTGATTGAATGATTGCTGATTCATCAATCCAAACTGAGATCCAAATTGACATCTCAAATCATGCCTAGAGAACAGTACCCACTTGGGCTGGACATACTTAAGGTTTTTAAAGCCTAAGGGCCAGCCAGACTAGATGCAGGGACCTAGATGAGGTAGTAGAGAGAATAGTGATCGGATGGCACAAAGCTGGAGGGGATAGCTAACACCCTGAAAGTCTAAATCAGGATTCAGAATGGTCTTGATGAACTCGGTCACTGTGTCCTTACCAACAAGGATGTTCAGCAGAGACAAACAATCAGAAGACAGTAAGGATGGAGGAAACCAAGCTTGTCAGCCCCATGGATGAAATGGATGGAGGTGTCTTACTGCCCAAACCTATGGGCTGTAGTCATCAGTGGAATAAGTGTTCTGCTGGCAGCAGCTGCTGAAAAGCAGCTGTAAAGTGTATTCTGGCACTAAATAGTGTGTTGCCAGGGCAACAGCAGGAAGGCCAGATTCTTCCTGGGCACCTCACTGCTCACTAAAGAACGTGAGATGGCAGAGCAGGTGAGAGGGGCAGTAGAGGGCAGAACAGGGGCGAGGAGGGCTGAACTTGGGTGGGAAGGGGGAGGAACCGGACGGGGAAGCTGTGAGAGTGAGTGGATCCAGTGGCTGTAACAAGCACGGGATCTTATCCCCTTCGGCAGCAGACTCCCCACCCCTATCTTTCCTTGGACTGGTGCTAGTGAAATCACTAGCACAAGTCCAAGGAGAGCCATTGCAGAGCAGAAGTCCTGCAGAGGAGTAAAGGAATTTAAATCCCCTTTCCCCTCCCAGTCCTCTGCTCTCTCTACATGCACGCTGGAGACACGCACCCGTTTTTGGTGCAGCTGTGCCAGTGAGGGGAGAGGACAGAATTGGGCAGATGGTAGACCACAAGCTGAACACGAGCCCACAATGCGATGCGGCTGCCAAGAAGGTGAATGAGCTGCATCAGCAGAGGCATAGAGTCACCCCCACAGCCGCCATATCCGCTCTGGCGAGTGTGGTGGGGACCTTTGGCCACTGGGAGTACTGCCACCTCTTGCAGCGGTGCTCCCAAAATGGCCACTGACGGGGCGCAGTGCATGCTGTCGGCGGCCAGCTTGCAACAAAGGAAGCGTGTCCAGCTGTTTCAACTCGCTCTGGTTGGCAGCCCAATTCTGGATAGGATTGGGCTGCCCTTGATATTATGGCAGGCTGGAAGTCAGCTGCAGGCAGAGAGGGCAGTGCTGTTCTGACCTGGGCCAGCCACTCAGTCGGGCAGTTGCTAAGAGCCTCTCCCATCTTTCAAAACTTGCCTGAGGGAGCTCTTCAGGGCTCTGAACCGGTTGCTGCTTCCGTCAAATGACCAGGTCCAGCTCTGCACCGCCTTTGCCACCCGCCTCAGTGCTCACAGCTTGGTGCGGCTGTGACTCCCTCTTCAGCTAACCTGCTTTGACAGAGCAGAAACAGAGTCCGGCTTCCCGCAGCCCTGGTTTGAGGCCTGTGACTCCTCACGTGCTGCTTTCTTCTGACTCAGTGCTCCGTGGAGCACATCAGATCTGTCCGGTTCCTATCCTACCTTCAGCCTTGCCCGTTGGATCCACTTTCTGTCCAAACTTGAGAAGGCTTCCCAGCTAAGCTGCGCTTAGTCATTGCTTATTCTTTTCCTGAATACAATTCATGGACAATTTAATGTTTCAATGCATGCCACGTTTCCTAGCCAAGGGCTGAGCTTCGAATCAAAGCAAATCCCCCAAATGGCTGAGGGATGGTGAGGAAGTGATGACGGCTTTGGGGCTTGCGAGGGGCCCCTGTGGTTGCAGGCCTTTAGCATGATACAGCAGCGCTCATGTTCTCATGAAACTGGTTTAAACAGGCTCGGCTGGCAGTTGTCCTTGGACCTTGCGCTGAGGTCCTTCTAAAGAGTGCTTGTGTGTGTTGTCTTTTGAGAAATCCAGCTTCCTTGCAATGCACCTGCTAATTAATTGCCGCACACAATGCTCGCCATATTATCCGTCTCTGGGTGGTGGTGGGATTAACCCTCTTCCATTTGAAGGGGGGGCCTTTTCTACCTAATGTCCTCTCTTTCATCAAGACTTAATCCATCACAGGGCTTTGTTTTGCTTTGCCTCTCAGCAGAGGTTTCCCAAACAGCCATTTGTGACGGACTGTATGGAAAACCTTTTGAAATATATTCAATTATGCCCACACATTCTCATTTTCTGTGACATTTTATTATTTATGCTCCGCAAAGCGCACTCGCCCCGCAACAATTCTCGCCGCTATGAAAAGCATGATTTAACCTTCCAGAATGCATGCTGATTTATCCCCCTCTCTTAAGGCACTCAACGCTGTTTTGAATTGGGGGTGGGGAGCTTTTTGTTCCATTTCACCTTGTGCTGAATGAAGTTTCTTGGCTTGCTGCTTCCTGGAATCACGCTGGGGGCCGACTGAAAAGCTGCACAGACCTGCACAAAAGGCTCTTCAAAATGAAGCGTCAGGTCGCTTAGCTGGTTGCTAGGCTGGGTAGATCTTTAGGGTTGGAACGCAGAAAATTAATAAAATCACATATTAAGCAAATGGGTGAGCCTTCCCCATGGGGCTCCACTTCCTTCCAAAGGGTTGGCTGCAACCAAGGTCAAAGCGATGACTGGCAGGCATCTGCACAAACAGCTGGTGCAGGCACTAAAAAAAAATGACAACATAGTGGCAGCTGTTGCAACCACACCAGATTTGCTGTCCTACTGGTTCCCAGAGACAGTATTCCCAAAGAGCTACAGCCCACTCCCGTTGGGCCCAGCCACCCGTGGAGTATGCGTTCCGCTGGCGCTGACTGCTGCAAAGCAACCGTAAAGGGCCTTCCAGAAGTGTGTACAGTAGCAGTGGCATAGCTAGAGGGGGTGCAAAGCACTACGTTTGGCAGGGAGCGTCACCGCAGCGTGCAAGCAGCCCGTCCCCTTTGGAGCCATGCCAGGTGGGGGAGACATTTTGCTACCGAGTGGCATGCTGCCAAAGCCTTCCTGCCTGCATCAGCAGATGCCAGGGGATCCGCCAAGGCAGAAAAGATGGATGGGGAAATGGAATGGGTTGGGGAGGGCACTGCAGGGAAAGGGAGACTACAGGAGGGAGTGCATCGGGCAATGAAGGCACACACCAGATCCTTTCCTCTCACTCTGCATCCTCCCTAGCCCTTTCTTCTCTTTGGGCTTGCACCAGCTGCAGAGCTGGCACAAGTCCAAGGAGACCCATTGCGGAGAATTGCCTGTATTCACTTTTGGACTTAGGGCCCAATCCTAACTGGTGCTGGAGCAGGCAGGCAGGCCAGCAGACCTGTGCTGCATCCAGTGCAAATTTGGGGCTGTCTGAGGCTCAGCTCGAGGCAAGGGGAAACTTTTCTTCTTGTCCCATGTCGCACTATAGCAGCCCCAATGGCTCTAAAGAGGTGGCGCAGATCCAGGCAGAACAGAGCAGCCAGGAGCTGCTCCGCGCCACTCAGGAACTGTGCTAGGATCTGGCATAACTGCCAGATCCTGGCCCCACCTCCCACTCACCTCCCACCCACCCCAGGAACATTCGCCGACCCCCGCGCTGGCCTGGAAAGGCCAGCACAAACTTACCTTCCTCCATTGCTGCAGAGGCTGGATGCAGCCTCTGTGGGCCGGCGCATGTCCCTGCACTGGCCCAGTTTACTTCCACGGAGGTGCCAACATACTTTACAACATGTTTGCAACTCTTCCGGGCTGGCGCAAAGGACTTGGGCCAGCCTAGGGCACAGTTAGGATTGCACCCCACACTCAGTGAGAATCAATGGCTACTGTTCATGAAGACTATGCTCTACCTCTGGGTTCGGTGTGCCTCAATTCCATTTGTAGGAGAGCAGTGGTGGGAGAGGTGCAAACCTTTTTCTCGGGCTTGTGAGCTTCCCAGAGGCAGCTGGTGGGATACTGTGGACAAGAGAATGCTGGATTCAGTGAGCCCTCTTTGGCCTGATACAGCAGGGCTCTTTGTATACTCTAGATCAGCTATTTTCAACTGGTGTGCCGTGAAGGATTCACAGGTGTGCCAAGGGAGCTTGTAGCACTGTGGTTGAAAATCACTGAAAAACTCTTCCAGGCTCTGCAACTCTGTGTGTCTGCATTGAATTGTCTGTCCCACTTCCTCCGCCAGCAGAGGAACAGGGGCAGATAATTGTAAACAGGAATTTTACAATTCCTAGAAACAGAGCTGCAGAACTCAGGAAAGTCTCCCGGAAGCCCGAAGTGACATCATAAGGGGCAAAAACCACAGAGAAGAACAGTGTGCCATGAGAAGGAAAATGCTGAAAATCGCTGTTCCATATAGTTGTACATTCAGTAGATTTCTTTAGCATCTTCTCCAGTCTTATTTTGGGTATTGTGGTATAGAATGTTCATGAATAAATATCTTTGCTGTGAAAAACGGAGTTTGGGGGGAAACAGAATGATCTCCTGAAGACCCCATCTCTAGCAAAAATGTGTTCTTTCTTTGCTCTGATTTCACTCCTTTTTCCACTCCCCTTGTCTGTTGCTTTGGCACAATGGATTGTGTTTTTGATTGTGTTTTTTCTTCTTCTTCTTGCTATTGTGTTTTTTTCTTCTTGCTATTGTTATTGTGCTATTGTGTTTTGTTTTCTTCTTGTCAATCTTCTTCCAGTCAATCGAGGACTGTACAGCCAGCAAGATGTTATCATGGCACCACATGAGGTGGTGACCATCTGACATCTCAAAGTCAAATCTGATTGAGAGCAGTGTGCTTCCTACCACCATTCTGAATAGGAACACATTTATCACCCCATTTTACAAGCCCCCCCCCCATTATAATGAAAATGGTGGGTGTGTTTTGTAACACACCCACCATTTTCATTATATTTCACAAAATATAATGGATTTATATTCACAAAATATTCACAAAATATTCACAAAATATATTCACAAAATATTTATTTTTTGTGGATTTATTTCACAAAATAAATTTTGTGGATTTATTTCACAAAATGCACCCTCCCCATTTCATCTCAGTTGTTATTCTAAACTGTCATAGTTCACAGCCACCCTACAAGGTAGATTACTAAGGGCAAAAACTTCCACAGGTATTCCTGCCTAGTTTCATGGCTGAGTGGAAAGGGTGAATCTGGATCTCCCGCTTCCAAACTTAGCACTCCAAGTTTAAGAGAAGTTTTCAACATGTTTTGGCTTTAGTACATTTTCAAGATTAATTTGGATGCAATCTTTTGATGTTTACAAAGATAGCTTTTTGAAAGGATCTTGTGGGTACAATTCCTTGGAGAAAATGCATCCTAGTCATCTATGTAACTTGTCTAGGGATATTCCCATGAGCCAGAAGCTGACTTAGGCTTAGAGTTTAGAAGAGTTTTTGAAAACTTTTGGGGCTATTTACTTTGAAAAAGAAGTACAAGGATAGAACATAGCAGAGGCGTAGAAGGTGCCTAACACAAAGAGTGAATATTTGCATACGCCTTTGTTGTTGTTAAACTGTTCTTCAGATTCTCCCTGAGACTTCTGAAGGTCTAAACTACCTCTTCAAAACAAGGGGCAAACAATGAGTTTGT
>NC_089826.1:5230000-5237835 GCF_035046505.1 Tiliqua scincoides
CCCCTCTAGTTACACTACTGTGTAGTCCTCACCCAAATAGCCTTGCCCTTGGATCCAGTTGAGTATGGGCTGCCTGTGGTTGTCCTTGATGAAGTAAAATACTCTCAAGATGCTCAGAGGCCTCATTTTCATGACAGTGCTCCAGAACAGGGGTGCTCACACTTTTTTGGCTCGAGAGCTACTTTGAAAACTAGCAAGGCCCGGAGATCTACCAGAGTTTTTTTTGCAATGTTCGCGCCATCATAACATATAACATTTATGTGTACAATGTATGTTGGTGTACCTTGAGCCCCACTGAGTATAACAGGACTTACTCCTGAGTAGACATGCCTAGGATTAGGCTGTGAGGCTGCAATCCTAGCCACATTTACCTGGGAGTAAGCCCCATTGAGTACAATGGGCCTTACTCCCGGCGTTTCCTCCCAGAGGCACCTGAAGAGGGGGGTCGGCACTCCGCGATCTACTCATTTTGCCTCGCGATCTACCAGTAGATCGCGATCCACCTATTGAGCACCCCTGCTCCAGAAATTACAGAATTAGCATTGCGGACAGGTGTTGTGGCTGGTGAACTCTGTTGGACTCAACACATCTCTTCCTGCTTGTTTATCAACTAGCGGGAATCTTAAAGGTTTGTGCTATTAAGGGCTTCTCAAAATGATGCTTGTTATGCTTGTGTACATGTTTTATTCTCCATCTTAAGGTCTGGGCAGGGCAGATTCTGCACCTGGATTTATTTACTTGTTTAGTTTCCATTTTTATCTGAAACATGTTCAAGCAAATATTTTTCAACATTTCAAGCAAATAATCAATGTGCCTTACAGCCAAGTAGTTCAATCTCGAACCACATAGTAAGCAACACACTTAAAATCCTTACGTTTGCACTGTCCTTAAAATCCTTACGTTTGCCCACAATAACGATCCTCAGAATCTTGACCTAGCAACGGCTCCCGGCTTGAATCCATGTGGGAAATGACAGGAGGACAAAATGCAAGTCATCTTATTGATTGGTGGCTTTAGAAGTGAAATATATTCCATTCTTGTAAATAACCCATAACAGCTGAAAAATTAATGGTAGCTGGGGGAAAAATTAGAAAGATGGATATCCCTGTAGGCATTTCAGGCTGGGTAAATGAAGTTCAGCAACTCAGCAGGTATATATGTGACAAGAGAATGTACACATTCAAGAGGAACTATATGACTCCAGTGGACTCTTTAACCACTAGTTGGAACTTACAATGTACAATACAATTTAGATCCCCGTTTTACAACTTGGGCATTGAGGCTGAGATGACACTGATGCCGGGGTTGCAGTGAGTTTGGAATCGAGAATCTCCTGGCACAGACCTCTCACCCTTAGGCTGCAATCCTAAGCATGCTTTTTAAAGCGTGAGGCACATCGAACACCATGGGATGTCCTTCACAGTAGACATGCAAAGAACTGTGCTGCAGTGGCGTAGCTAGAGGGGGTGCAAAGCATTCAGTTTTGCAGGGAGCGGCGTGTAGGGCAGCCCCTCCCCTTCTAAGCCATTCCGGGACACAAGAGTAAAACAGAGACCCCACTGTTAAATTCCTTTTCATATATGTAATCTGGAGAGTTTCCTTCACTCTGAGAAAACTGCACTTTCGCCATGATGGGGTAAAGTTGTTCACCAAACACCCCTGTTGCTACGATGGCAGCATGTTCCAGGCCTGCTGAAAAGTGTTGATGCCCAACGGCAAGAGAGAGCATGCGTTTGAAAGGAGGCCTCCCTTCTCACTGCCTTTCATTTGGTTTAATCTAGTTATGCCACGTTTTGCGGAACAAGTCGAAGTTGCCATTGAAGCCCTGAGTGCGAACGTCCCGCAGCCGTTTGAAGAGAACGAGTTCATAGACGCCTCCCGCCTGGTTTATGATGGAGTTCGCGACATCAGGAAAGCTGTTCTAATGATAAGGGTACGTAAGGCTCCCCTGGAAATGAGGGTTGTGCATTGAGGGGCAGCAGAATCGTGGCAGGTGACAGGAATGTGAGAGCTGTTTGGTGTGTGTGCTGTTCTGTAATCTGCAAGATTTGCTGGACATCAAAACAAATGTAGAACAAGCGGAGAAAAGGCGCATGATGCGTCACTTTGGTTTGATTCTTACATTTGTTCTCTTCCCTTTCTCCAAGGAGCACAGAGCACTGTTTGTGTCTTTCAACACTATGGGGAAGATCTCTCTCTCTCTCTCTCTCTCTCTCTCTCTCTCTCTCTGTGTGTGTGTGTGTGTGTGTGTGTGTGTGAGAGAGAGAGAGAGAGAGAGAGAGAGTTTAGGTGTCTCTGGTTTTGAACTGGGGTGCCAGAAACTGGTGCAAGCTTCATCAACTAACATGGACTGTGTCTGCTCTGGCCTCAGAACCACCTTCATAAATGGAAGGGAACCAGGATGTGCAACTTTTGCCCCTGGTTGGCCACCTTCAGTCTCGAAAGACTATGGTATAAGCCTACAGCACCCAGTATTCCCAGGCAGTCTCCCATCCAAGTACTAACCAGGCCTGACCCTGCTTAGCTTCCAAGATCAGACAAGATTGGGCATGTGCAGGGTAACAGTTGCTGTCAACTGTTTTGCCCCTACAGTTGGTAGGAAGCATGATGCCTCTGGCTTGGCCAGGGTGGTAGAAAAAGTACTCTGATTCCTTGCCAGATCAACTGTGTGAAAATGTTGTCTCGTCAAACTCAAGGGCACTTTATACGGTTTGTATTTGGGAGCCAACACTTACGTACAAAACACACATGTGGAGAGGCCTTTAGCAGTGGTTGACTTGTATACAAATGGCACCGTTTGAGCCAAGAAACCACTTCTCACTGGTATTTGCTGGCAAAAACCAGCATTATGCAACAGGGATGCCATTCATGAATGATGCTATAAACATGTGATTGGCGCTAGAAAAATACCTGAATATAGAAAGGAACATACGGCCCCAAAGTGAGCTGATCACCATATTTAGAATGGTGGAGAGGTAACAGATTTTTTTTTTTTTTTTTACTTACACCGGTTCATGCCTGCGTGGCCTCCATGCCTCTATTTTGCTGGTGCAAGTCTGAGCAGACCCAAAGGGGTTTGTCAAGGGTGAAATCACGGTTGGGATATTGGCAGAGAAGGCTCTGCCAGTCACCACCCACCAATGACATGCCCCTGATTCACCTACCCTCCCCACCTCGTTCTGCCACCCCCTGCCCACATTGGTGGCTTACTAGCACCAGCAGGTACGGCAAGCTGTAGTAGTGAGTCTGTGGTGGTGGCAGCTTTTGTAGCGGCTTGCACAAAATGGCCGCTAATGGTGTGCTGGTTGGCAACCTTCAGTCTCGAAAGACTATGGTATAAGCCTACAGCACCCGGTATTCCCAGGCGGTCTCCCATCCAAGTACTAACCAGGCCTGACTCTGCTTAGCTTCCGCGATCATGGTATAAGCCTACAGCACCCGGTATTCCCAGGCGGTCTCCCATCCAAGTACTAACCAGGCCTGACCCTGCTTAGCTTCCGAGATCATGGTATAAGCCTACAGCACCCGGTATTCCCAGGCGGTCTCCCATCCAAGTACTAACCAGGCCTGACTCTGCTTAGCTTCCGCGATCATGGTATAAGCCTACAGCACCCGGTATTCCCAGGCGGTCTCCCATCCAAGTACTAACCAGGCCTGACCTTGCTTAGCTTCCGAGATCATGGTAGAAGCCTACAGCACCCAGTATTCCCAGGCGGTCTCCCATCCAAGTACTAACTAGGCCTGACCCTGCTTAGCTTCTGAGATCAGACGAGATCGGGCATGTGCAGGGTAACTGTTGCTGCTGCTTATGCCATTAGCAGCCATTTTACTCTTCTGCTGTCGTTAAGAGTCTCTGTTCACTCGAACAATGTGATTAGCACCATCCCCAGCCATTAGAGCAGCTTGCTTGATTTGTTCCTCTTTGTCTAGCATGGTCTGCCCACTTACGTGTGCTCCTGTGCTCTTGTCCTTAGATAAACAGTTTTGTGGGATGGGGTTGGAAATGGAGGCTTCTTTCTTAGTGTAAGTGGCCAGCATACCAGATCCTTTTGAATCATAGATTTCATTTGATTGATACTGAATTACAACAAATTCTGCAAAAGTACAGCCTCCTTTTTTTCCTAGATTTTTCATACCCAACCAACTCAACCTTTTTAGGGTGATGAACCCCTTATGATACTTCCTACATAATGTCTGCAGACCAACCAACTGGATAAGCTAATCAATCAGTTCCCTATTTGAATGTAAACAGGCAGATATGGAAATTGTCGGCCTGTATTTAGAGCAGTGATTTGCAACCTTTTTTTTTTTATCTCGCGGCACACTAAAATGGTCAAGGCACACCATCAGCTTTTTGACAATTGACAAGGCACACTGTGCTGTTAGTGGGGGCTCACGTCCCCCCCAATGGTCCTATTGATAAATGGCCCTCTCCCAAATTCCCACGGCATACCTGGGGACCATTCGCGGCACACCAGTGTGCCACAGCACAGTGGTTGAAAATGGCTGATTTAGAGCAAAGCAGCTATTTCCTGCTGATCAGCATTTGAAAATGAAACATGTGCACACCTTTCCCTTTCTTTTGCAGAGAAATTACACATCCCCCAAGGCAACTGGATATCTGGTTTTACTGTGGTTCAATTGTATAATGAAGATTAGAGTTGTTTGTATCTATTTAATGTATGTATGGCACTCAGGGTATGAGACAGGCGTGCTTAATACCTAAATGAATAAATAAATTAACTTCCTGCTTCATTGAGCCTCCAAAGGGATGGTTTTCAATGTTTATTCAGGTAAGGAAACTGTCATTTCAACGTTGACTAACCAGTTGATTTGATTTTATCAGGTGTTCCATTTCCTCCCTCTTAATAAACTGAGCTATATAATAATTGAGGGGATGTTTTTACATCAGGCTTTTTAACATTGCCTGCACTGGTTTGATAGAGATCCTGAAGTTGTGGTACTCCTCTGAAGCCCAAGGAAGTTGTGTCGTTTTAGAAGAGATACAATGCTGTTTCCACCTTTCAGTTTTGAGTCCAGTATCTTGACGCTGAAAAGACTGATGCGCACATTTCCGAATCACAAAATCAGAGCTCAAATCTTTAAAAATAAAATAACAAAATTCTGAAATATTATACCAGGAGGCACAGCAAGTCTCAGGTTTCTCTCTTTTGTGGTGCCTCTTTGAAAATTTCTCGGAAAATCTGAGCATTAAAATGAATTGTAATCTCATCAGGTTTTCTGTCAGAAGCATTCATTGTCACACGCTAATTGTTCAGGGTACACGTTGCGGAACAAATAAATTATTGGAGATGCTTGTCTCACGCGGCACGTAGGAAATAAAGCCTTTTCTTTAAATGAGATGAAGGATTCCTTCCTCCCAAAATGAAAGTGAAGCATCGTCTTTTGCTGTGATTTAACAACCATGTAGAAGAGAATCAAATGTGTGAGAAATTATTAATCATGGCTGCATTGGGGAAAACATTAGTTTCCTAACAACATGGGGGAAACAGAAGAACATAAGAAAAGCCCTGCTGGATCAGGCCAAAGGCCCAGCATCCTATTTCTCACTGTGGCCCTCCAGGTGCCTCTGGGAAGCTGATAAGCAGGATGTGAAGGCAGACTTCCTGTCTTCTGCCAGTGCATCACTTCAACTGAGATTCAGAGTAAGCTTGCCACTGAACTTGGAGGTAGTTTGCCACCATGATTAGTAGCCATGGACAGAGGTGTCTCTGGGGTGGACACCACCCAGTGCTTAGCTGAAGAGATTTAGTGTTCTGGAAGTTCAGGTGTGACATAATTATATAAGCACATTGCCCCCTACTTTCTGGGCTGTTGCATTGTGTTAAATGCAAAAAGCCATCTCTGCACCACCTCTGTTTGGCAGCTAAGTTTGGCACCTCTGATCTTGGAAGCTAAGCAAGGTCAGGCCTGGTTAGTACTTGGATGGGAGACTGCCTGGGAATACCGGGTGCTGTAGGCTTATACCATGATCTCAGAAGCTAAGCAGGGTCAGGCCTGGTTAGTACTTGGATGGGAGACCGCCTGGGAATAGCAGGTGCTGTAGGCTTATACCATGATCTCGGAAGCTAAGCAGGGTCAGGCCTGGTTAGTACTTGGATGGGAGACTGCCTGGGAATACCGGGTGCTGTAGGCTTATACCATAGTCTTTCGAGACTGAAGGTTGCCAACCTAAATGCAAAAAGCCATCTCTGGACCACCTCTCTTCGGCGATCTGTGGCCCACTCTGTTCTCAGTCACTTTGTGTTCTCGACAGCAAGCCATGAAACACACAGAATTGTTGGAGGGAGCGCAATCTCGGTTGGACCCAGAGATTGCCAAACAGCGGCTTGGGCGATATGGTGTCACCGGTCTTGAGGGTGGAACCCAGTCCTGCCTCCACCTGGGTGATGGGAGCAAAATGGAGGTATTTGCCCTCCACTGCCTGGAATGGCTTCAAAGGGAAGGGGGAGGGGTCCGTTGCATGCTGCAGTGAGGCTCCCTGCAAAACTTAGTGCTTTGCACCCACTCTAGCTATGCCACTGCCCTAGATTTAAATGGGACAAGTTAGTGCTAGCAGTCTTACTCTGGATCCCTTTTCCTAATGACCCCACAGCATGGAATTTGCCCCCTTTACAGCTGCCATGCATGGGGGTTGAGTATGACATAAATTCGGTCTGGTGATTTTGGCAGCTGAAAAGAGAATGGAAAGTAATATACACCATAAAAGCCTTGTTTCACCCTTCCCTTTATAGGCACCTCTGTACATATTGCTTTGCTCTGGTTCCTTACAGTACTTCCCCTCGATTAATTATCGGAATGAAGTCTACCGAATAGTCCCAGAGAACAGAGAGAGTTCCCCTCTCCCCCTCCCATTTATTTCTTGTTTTCATTTGGCCAAAGGCCAGCCAATGTTGGAGGACTCTGCTGCAGCTGCTGAAGTTTTGCGTATCTCAGAGTGGAGATACGCAAAACCTGAGTGGAGAACTCAGGGAGTGCAATCCATCTGAACAGTAACATGCAAAATGAGAGTTTCATCATGTTATCATGTGTTGGGGGGAGGGAATACTGTTTCAATCCTTCCTTTTCTGAGTAGAATCCCTCACATCTTTTGCAGCATGAGTTTCCTTAGAAGTGAGACCTGGGGGCTTTGGTTGTCTCCAGGCAGTAGTGTAGCTAGAGGGGGTGCAAAGCACTCCCCCCCCCAACAGATGCAGCAACTTCAAAATGGCTCACGCTGCATCCTGTGGGGGAGGGGTCAGTTGTGGAAGTCTCATCTGGGAAAATGAACATTCATTCCCCTACCTGGGGTAAGCCTGCAAAGTATGATGGGGTGTACCTGCACTAGCAAATTTGCTGGCTGAAGTCTGCATACATCCATGCTGCAGGATCAGGTCTGGGAAGGGGGCTAGAATTTGGAAGCTGCCGCTGTCATTGAACCTGCCTCCTTCCCAGGCTTGACCCGCCCCTCCCTAGTCCTCATGATTCATTCCGCCCTCCCCTGCCCCTGTTCGGAGCTTCCCAACTCTGCCCTGCCTCCCCCTCCTACTTACCTGCCTTGGCAGGTCTGGGGGATCCCTGGCATGTGGAGGAAGGAGGGCTGTCATTGGACCCTCCTTCTTTTTCCTTGTGCCAAGAGAAGATGGAGAAGCATTGCATGGTGCCAGTGTGAGGGATTCACCGATTCTCTGAATCTTACAGTCCTTTGGTCTTCAGGAGCCGTTGTTGGACCCCTTGAGGCACGGAGCACAACCTGCCTTCCAAGAGGGAGGTGAACAATGACTGCGTTTCACCTAACAGAGAGATATTCCCCCCCTGTTGTTAAGAGAAGGTTA
>NC_089826.1:5238035-5278035 GCF_035046505.1 Tiliqua scincoides
TTACTCTGTCTGCTTTACAGCTCATCAGGTAACTGACAAACAGTTCTGGTGGCATTCTTATTTTAGCCTGTGGGTCCCACTGTAATTTAATTCACAGTCTTGAACTACAGAAGAAAACCGGTCCTTGTTAAATGCATAGCCAAAAACAAATGCTTCTCCTATGGTGTCTGCGAAACAGCTAATTCTTCCTTGCATAATAAGCACCTAAACCAAAATCAAATCCTTGTTGTTTACCTCTCTTGCTGTCTGTAGTGTCCCGATTCGGCCTGCAAGCAGGATCTGTTAGCGTACCTCCAGCGCATTGCCCTTTACTGCCACCAGCTTAATATCTGCAGCAAGGTGAAGGCAGAAGTCCAAAACTTGGGAGGAGAACTCATCGTATCCGGGGTAAGCAACATCCTGATCTGTGCCTTTTGCATGTCCTGCTGATTGTACTTGCAAAATGACTGGGCCCCCCTTCCCTTCCCCTTATGCGGTGGTAACACTTTGAAGCTGCAGCTGTCATAAGCCAGTTTCTTACCCTTAAAAAAAACTGTTAACCACCATGATCGTAGATCTTGTGGCCCTGATCAGCAGTTAAGATCAGGGCCATGTTTTATTAAACAGGAGTGAGCAACTGAGGTGCGTAATTAGAGGAGGTCCTTGGGACTGTGGACTATGCAAGGTCAGATTGAGCTCCTGAGCCATCCCACGTCCATGTATACTTTATGAGCACCTTGGATTAAGAACATAAGAACAGCCCCACTGGATCAGGCCATTGGCCCATCTAGTCCAGCTTCCTGTATCTCACAGCGGCCCACCAAATGCCCCAGGGAGCACACCAGGTAACAAGAGACCTGCAAGTCTTCCTGGGAATTGTAGTTAAGAACATAAGAACAGCCCCACTGGATCAGGCCATAGGCCTATCTAGTCCAGCTTCCTGTATCTCACAGCGGCCCACCAAATGCCCCAGGGAGCACACCAGATCACAAGAGACCTCATCCTGGTGCCCTCCCTTGCATCTGGCCTTCTGACATAGCCCATTTCTAAAATCAGGAGGTTGCACATACACATCATGGCTTGTAACCCGTAATGGGTTTTTCCTCCAGAAACTTGTCCAATCCCCTTTTAAAGGCGTCCAGGCCAGATGCCGTCACCACATCCTGTGGCAAAGAGTTCCACAGACCAACCACATGCTGAGTAAAGAAATATTTTCTTTTGCCTGTTCTAACTCTCCCAACACTCAATTTTAGTGGATGTCCCCGGGTTCTGGTGTTATGTGATTGTCCAGCCCTTTGTTTCAACTCCTCCCTGATAAAGGAAAAGACATTTCTTAATCTAGGAAGCCCCTGCCCAACTCTAAATAATACAGAATCTTTCTGTAAATTGCCTCCTTATAAAATCCCCTCTCTTTTGTGAGTTGCAGTAATTTCCTTCCTTGGAGCATAAACCTCCGCAGCTCTGTGTCAAAGACCAATTTGTCCTTAAGGCAGGGAGGGGTCATAAGATTGCCTTTACTTAAGGTCCTACGCATACTGGAATGAGCTAATAATAATCACCTCTTTTTAAAACTAACAACTAAAAACCAACTTTGGAACATTAGGGAAGCATGCTCTTTTTGAGGCATCTCCAGTTTCCAACTGGAATTTGTGATCAACACATGCCATTTACCTCTTCCTAGATTTTCAGGATGGTTCACAAACTTTCATTCCACCCTAAAAGCCACAATCCTGTGACCTGTTTAGAACCCTTTCCATGTTGGAGTCACTTTTCCATAGACAACAGTCACTGGTCCAGAATAATGTTTAAATGACACAGGCTGCAATTCTGTATGCATTTTCCTGGGAGTAAGCTCCACTGAAATGTTTGAAAATGGCCCTCCCTCCAGCAATCCCAGGTTTTGCTGTGAAAGTGGATAAAATCAGTCACTTATGGAAGTAGTATCTTTTTTCTCAGTGGACTTAATTTCCCCACAGGGAGATCAGTTTGATTTGCTGCAGTTTCAAGACATCACCATGTTTGATACAGGATCCCAGATTTGCTAGATCACTCACAAGAAGGAGAAAAAGCCCTAACCTGGGAAAACTGGGGACAAAGACGCACAGACAAAAACCTAATGATAGGACAACTTTAAAAAAAATGACTAGCAATTGTTTATTTCAATATCCCCACCCCCCAAGCAATATTTCTCTACTCCCTAAAACACTATTTTGATCTGGAAATCAAAATCGATGTGAACACCCAGCACAGCCCTATCTGTAAATCCCATTTTTCCCCCTGATATTTTCAGGCTCATTTGTATGCTGTTTAACCTGACATGGATAATGATCCCCGATGTGTGTGGACTGTATGATTTGTGCATTATCCAGAAGAAAGTGCTTATCTCTGAAGCTGGATAATTTGTACATTGCCCTCTTTAATATGCGTATACTTCAAACTGGCTTGGATAAAATTTTCTTAGATTAAGCATATATATCAAAGAGCCAGAGAACAAGCTGTGCTGAATATTCATTCCATTCAGTTCCTCGCCCGTTATGTTCCAAAGATCAGGACCCTGACAACAAATTATAGTAGGCTTAAGTCTATTAAGCAGGTATGCAGCCTATCAGAAGCAAATCTCACTGTATTCAGTAGGCTTAATCCCAAGTTAAGTGTGTAGAGTTTTGCTGCCTAAAGGCCCATTAATATTCATGTGAGAGTCAGGTCTAAATCCTAACCAATTTTCCAGCACTGACATAAGGGCAATGCAATTCCGAGGTAAGGGAATAAACACTGCCCTACCTTGAGGAGGCTTCCATGATTACCCCTCCCCCCCCAACTGCAGAATGCAGCACATGCCCCACTGGCACAGCTATGCTAGTGCTGGAAAGTTGGTTAGGATTGCGCCCTTAAGCAAAACCTTAACCAAAGACATGGGGACTTAAAGGTGCTTAACTCTGGATTGTGTCCAAAGTGTGTCCAGATAACACTGAACATATAAAAACTTCTTTTGACTGCTAAGGCTCATGACCAATAAAATATAACTTCAAGTTAGAGGCAAAATTATTTTTAGAGTTGGGGGGTAATGCTCAAGGAAAATTCTCCTAATGTGAACTCAAAAATCCAAATTTTTATTCCCCTAATTTTAATTTTTCCCAACTGTACCTAGTGTTGGTTTTAGAGTTGTTGAGGAAAAAGAAGTTGCAATTAAAGACCAGATTTAGCAAGTATTATTTATTGCCTTAACACAGTAGTTCCCAAACTCACCTGAGACATGATACCCCTGCTAGGAGACGTGATATCTCCTTCGTGGCTGAGCCTGGTGTTACCATATTGACTCTCGCAAAGTCTCATGAGGTCCAAGTTGGTGGTGTTCAAATCTTGTGAGATTTATTGAGATCCATGATGGTAGCACCTGGGGAAGGGACAGGTAGGAGGAGTGATTGGGCATCCCATGGTGTGCACCGCAGTGCCCTAAGGGAATCCCTGCCTTAACAATTTTATTATTACTGCTTATTAGTATTACTGACTGCACAGTCCTTAATAGCACATTGAGTTGTTTTCTTAAAAAAAAAAAAAAATCCCTCAAATTAGAATTTCAAAAGTAGAATTTGAAACATTTAATTCAAATTCAGTAATTTTGCCATTTTTTTTCTTCTTGACCAAATATTGTGTTTCTGCCAAAATTAGCTTCAGTTCTGTTTCAAATAACCCTAAAGGCTTTGGCGAGTCTTACAGAAATGGAGGCGTAGCCGTTTGTGCAGCGTAGCCTTTGAAAACACAGTTCCCTGTAGCTGAGCAGATGGAAAACTTTTGGGGTATGAATTTGGGCAATCGTAGCAGCGTACTCAGTATGCTGTTTCATGTGGTTGTCCAACCAAACTTGAGTAAGAGAAAATCAACAGGAGAAAACTTTGGAAGATTACAACTCCGTACACGATTAGCTTGGGCCCTTTGTGTAATCAGATAAACCCCAGTTTATCTGTTTATAAATCAGTTTATAAATCAGTGTTACTCAGATAAACCCCAGTTCAAGCTCCTAGCCCTCCCCAAATGCAAGGGGCATTCTGTTCATTTCAGTGTTGGAGACAGTTTTCTACACCCAAGGCCCAAGAAGGGAGCTATATGCAGACTGAAACAAGGTTCTCAGGGACTGGGATCACCCAGAGGAAGGAATGGATAGTGTTCCCCCACGTGCAGCCTTTTAATTTTTCCCATGTAAATGAATGGTACCTATGGGGGCAAGATATAACATTACAGTGTAGGATAGCATTATTATGGAGTCAAAAGCTACCCTATAGCCATGATGCTGAGTGGTCCAGCCTTCAGCCGTGCCTTCCCACAATGTGTCTCCCCGTACAGAGTGCACTGCACCCTCTTGCCAATGGGTCTTTGCAGCATATGCACACTGTCACAACAACCACCATTTTCTTCATGTATACTAACCGGTGGGTTTGTGATGAAGAATAGGAGAATTTTGCTAGAGTTTTATTTGGGAATGATTGTGGTGAATCATCCATGTGATCCGAAAACGGGAGCTGCTTAAATGTCCTGGTTTCTTCCTTCCAATAGGCTCCATCTTGCAGAGTGTTGTAACTTTAAAGTCTTGATGTTCTTACAGCCGTGGAAACAGCTCTCCTTCATCCCTCTAGCTCTCATGTGGCTTGGATCTTTTATCTGCTGGCATAACAGGCTTCCCATTCTCATTAGTTATTATCACTTCCACCTGCCTCTTATCAGTTTCTCCAATCAGCACATGCATCAGCTTGGCTGTTGTGCTTTGTGTTTTTTTCCCCCCATTTCTGTCTTTGCTCTGGCATTGCAGCAGAAACAGGCGTTGGGCCGAAACGGAAACAGCTTGTGTAAGTGGTCCTTGGCATAACATCACATGCTACGAAATCGAAGCAGCCAAACTGCTTGACTTCTGCATTCCCAGTTTGGTCGTCTTTAGCATTTGTGCTTCTGAACTTTCATCACCACTGTCTTTTTATCATTTCTTTTCTTTTTTCCATTCAGCCATAATCCAAAGCAATGCTAACACCATGCTTGTGGCTAACGAGCTTTGGCATTGCCATTAATGATGTGTGTTGGAAGCCAAAGACCAACTCCAGAGGTTACTGGTATCACCTTCCATTGGTCTTTTACACTGTGAAATTGGGGCAGGAAGATTTGCCTGCTTCTTGTCCTTTTGGGGAGTATCTTGGTCTCACCCATGAGCACAATACCTTTCTGGCAGTCATTAATTTGCTGCAGAGCTTCAAAGTGCTGGGTACTGTATGCTCCAGGACTATCCAGAGATCTGGATTCCAACTTCACTTCATCTGTAGCCTCCTTGCCTACTTCCTGCTTCCATCTTGTTCTTCATTCTCTCTTGGATAGCCAATTGCAAATAAACCACATTTTATTTGCATATAAATGGAAAAAAAAATCCATTGCTCAGAAACTTGCATACAGTACAGTGCTCATGGTCTCCCCCAAATGATTTAACACTCAGAAAACCCATTGTATGTTTTGACATTTGTGGCCCACCATCTACCATGGGCTCTGGTTGGACAATTGTACTATACACCATTATATACCATCAGAAGAAGATAGATGTGTTTGGTACAAAGCAATTTTTTGGCCTTTTTTTTTTTTATACTGTAGGATCTTTGTTCAGGATCCAGTGCAGTGGAAGGTTTTCTCCTGGAATTCCCCGTTGCTTTAAACAGCAGTAGTATGAAAGGAATGTCAATTGACACTTGCAAGTTGTACGGATAGAAATAAACAAGCAAGGGGGAAGTGTTACAGTGTTTGTGATGAAAATCCTTTTTATCCATTTATTTGTAATGAATGAGCAGGTGGAGAAGGATGATCAGTCATATGCAGGGGCCCTGTTTTCAGTTTCCACGTGGTCAAAGACACTGTTGGCATGAAGCATATGCATGTACAGGAGCATGGAGTGTGAAGGGTCCTGGATTGCATGTAAAGCAGCCTGTGTGTGTCTGTGTCTAGGCTCCATGAATGCCTGGTGGGCAAGACCAGCAGGCTCAGTTCCCCTCTTTCCTGTGCTTGCATTCATTTATATCTGGAAAGGGCTATGGTTGGGCTGACATGCCAGGCTCTAACATTGGTAATAATGGTGCCCAATTCAGGAAATCTCAATCAATTAATTGGATGAGCTGTGTTTTTTTTTTTATTGATTGCTTAAATCTGCATATTAATAAAGCAATCCTGAATTAAAAGTTCACTGGTTCTGCAAGCACATGTTGCAACGGGTAGTATTTTAGAAAAGGAACTCCCTGCTGTACGTCTTCTGAAATGGTACCTGTTCCCCGTGGTTTTTGTGAATTCTGATTGGGTGAAGCCTGCAGGCCTTTGGTGGACAGGGAGCAAGGTTTTGATGGTTTGAGAGGGCAGGCTGTTAATGAGGAACTTGTGGGGCATTGCTTGGTTCTGGAGAAGCTGGTCTTGCTGCTCTGAAGAGGAGAAGAGCAGGAAGCCTGGGAAGATAAGCATCTAAGAGTACCTCTATTATCAGGAGATGGAGGCAAACAGAGGGTGGGTGGCCCCTTCATTCATAGCCAGCTCTTAAGCTTCCAGAGCAATTTGGTCAGCCGCTATTGGAAAGACAGTGCTGGGTGGGATACACCATTGTTCAGCAAGGAATTCTGATGATGTCTAGGATCTCTTGCGGTTGTGGGGGGAGAGGGCAGATTAGGCCTAGAAGGTGCGTGGAATCAGTGGCAGCAGTGTACCCATCCCAAGCCTGATTCACCTCCTTGAAACAACATGAACTTGCCCTAGCGATTGAGCTCGCGCAGGTCTGAGTTTCTCCATAGTGGCTGCTGGGGCCTACTCTGGGACAAATGTCCCTTTACTCCAAGGAGACTTCCAGCATTAGAAAATCCCCTGCAAAAATATAGCAGAAGCTGTGTCAGTGCAGCTGCATTGCCACACAGGTATTTAGGTAGGGCTGGGCTGTTTGTGAATGTATTTTGCATAAATGCTACTGCCCAAGTAGGCATTTTGGGAGGTACTGAGCTTGGGTACTGAGCAAGGGTTATAGGGGTCAGGCACTATAGAGGTTCGGCCAAAAAAAGGTAAACTGCCCAAAATGCCTCTTTAATTCAAGATCACCAGGAGTCCCAAGTATGTCCTCATAGTTTGATTGTTTAGTTAAAGGAATGATGAACAAAACGTGGTCATTACGTAGCAGAAATTGGTTTTGGTGAGGGCCTGGTAGGGATCACCAAAGCTGGTAATCAGCAATAAATCACTAAGCTGGATCAGCAATAAATCATTCTGCCTTTATATAGGAATCATTGAAGTCAACACATCTGTTGGGAGGGGGGATGATGGTGTCCTTTTTCGCAAAGGAATCCATGAAACATTTTACACATATGGTTGCCGCAGTCTTTGAAACACAGCTACCGATCACAAAATTAATGTCTTCTATTTAGAAATGGTATTATATTCAGTTTGCGTGTGCAGGTGTTCAGTTGACCACTTAAAATGGTGCAGTTATATTCATCTAAATAAGATATATATGTCAATAACCTAATCTAATTTTGGCTATGGTTGTCAACCCATTTGACGTTTAGACATTCACTGGATCTTATCAGATTATGACAACTATTCTGTTTTTGGAAGGAGGGCAGGGTTGTTGTGTCATGGTGAGTCATTTCCTAAAATCTGTTTTTATAAAAATGGGAAAGCAATTCCTCTGTTGTGCCTGTGAGGCTACTCCTTGAAAGTGTGCTGGTGTGTTGATCAAATAGCTTATGATGCCTGTGTTCAGGATGCCAGATCTACAGGAGCCTTATGCAGTCTGCAAGCTTTGCCTATTCTCTGTGTTGAGAATAGGGCCAAATCACTGTCCTGGCCTACAAGAAGAATGGTGCGGAGAGGCAGTAGCATAGCTATAGGGGAGGTGCAGTAAGTCTTATAGGTGCTTCAGTGCATTGTGTAAGCTGCTCTTCCTACTCGCCATCGCATTGCCGTCACTGCCAAAAACACCTCTGATGGTGAGTGGGAGAGACTGCTTATACATTGCATTGAGGTGCCTGCAAGGCTTACTGTGCTGCCCCCCCAGCTATGCTACTGGGGAGAAGATCCACTTTTTCAATAACAGAAAGAAACCCTCTTCCACAGCTTCTTCCATTTGCCAAGTAAATGCCAAATGACTTCCCTTTTCCTCCTGGAAGTGGCAAAACTGGCAAACCCCCAAGAGTGAAACATGGGTAGACTAGTGCCATCTGGCAGGGAAACTGTGTGCAAGCATCACCATTAGGCCACAGGATCTCTTGCCTTCAAGGACATTCAAGTATCTTGAAACACACACCAATGTTGTAATTGCTTAAATGTAAACGAGTTGCATTCCAAAGGTCTCTCTTTCAAAACAAAGGCAGAGAAGCTTTCTTGTGCAATATTTAAGTCAAAGGATTCTTCTTTGTGTGTAGACTACACAATAGACCCAAAGGTTGAGAACTAGTTTGGAGGAAAGTTGACTGGGGGGAGGGGAGAAGAAGTACCATGCAATTGTGGGGTTAAGAATGGAGGCTTTCAAAGCATGTTGGGAAGAAGGAACTGACTGAGCTCAAGGTCAACCAGACTGACCCCTGCAATGTGATGGTACTTGATTACATTATCAGCAGGTCAGTGTCATTCCTCTGATGTACCGCCTGAGACTACAGCCCCCAACTCTGAGCTGCAAGTCTACAATTTTTGCTTCCTTGCCAATCTGCCACTGAATGTTTTGCCTGCAAGTCAAAGATTTTTGCACCATGAAAAAGAGGAATTTTGACATGATCCATGAACCAAAACTAATCTTCTGAAGTTTAAAAAACAAAACAAAAAATCATTTTGGAGAAACAATACCATTTAAGTCTCAAGTCTTTTCCCCTGGACTTCTTGATGCCTTTAACAGTGTGGTGCTTTTTTGTCTTTCTTAATGGAACACACCTTCCTTTCACCTTTCTTAACTGAAATATGGCAGCACTTGCTCCTTTCAAGTCACCATCCCACCATTTCTTATATTCTTCAAATAGTTTAAAAAAAAAATTTGAACGTTTTAGATGCCCAAATCAGCACTAGTCTATCTATTAACATCCATCCAAATTCTGACCATTCTTGCACTGTTCAAGCTAATTTTTTAAAATGTGAAATCAGAACTGAGCAAATGGATTGTCGGTCAGTCATTTAGTTTCAGGACATCAAAATAATTCATGGGTCTAACAGCCTGCTTACATATTACAAATCTGCATCTATTTGCTTTAATATGGAAGGTTTATCTTTACATTTTTTTTTAAATTTTCTCTAGCTACTGCAATTTGATAAAATATTCCTGTTGCTGATGTTAGTTGGATTTACTCCTAGATAATTCTGTAGAGTATTCCCCATATTCTGAAATACACTGCGTCTTTCAAATCTTTCAGTTACTTTTTTATGTTTGGCTCACCACACAGCCAAACTGTCTTCCTGCCCCCCTCTCTGTCTCATTCATTAAATCTTACCCTCTAGCTTTCTTACTGTGCTTAAAATCCATCTTGTGTCTTAACAAATAGTGTGTCCATATTGAAGGACCTCAGGCAGACTGTCAGCTGTGGCCTTATCATCGCTAACCAGTACTGAAACCTCTTCAGATCTTTTCCAATCAGTTTAGGGTACTGTACCAAATGCGTCTTTGCTTTAATCTAGTAAAGCTCTGCCAGCTACCGTTACTTAATATCTCTTTAACCCCAACAGTATGCTAGCTTTTAAAACACAGAAGTGAGTGGCACAGAGGTAGAGGCAAAAGGCCAAATTAGCGCTGCCACCAACAGTAATATTTTTTGACTTCGAGATATGAAGCTTGGTAGCTCAGAGCATTCTTTACAAATCTGTGACAGACATCACTGCTCTGAATTTTTTTTTCTCCTGCTCAGAATAGAAAATTAGTCTCTGCACATGCACAATGTATTCTTAAAGTCTCTTTTTAATCCGATCCCCAGAAACAAATTAGTTTTCATACAGACTTCAATAAATTGCCCCCAAAGGAGTGGAAGGGATGCTTCAAGATTTAGGGGAAACAGAAGCTTGTCTAACCAAGCTTTAGGAAGCTTTCTAACCCAAGAAGCCAGCGGCATAACCTAGTTGCTCCTTGGTGTATGTTTTCTTGACCTTTAATTCAAACTAAAGTATAACACTGAGGAGGAAAGCTCAAGTTAGTTTAACCCATTTCTGCCTACACATTTGATCCCTGTTGCAGATATGCTGCGTTGAGCAGAAATTACTTAAGAAGAGAAATAAAGGCATGAGACCCCCATTTTGTTCAAGACATTGCCATAACAGAGAATGACTTTCTCCCCATCAACCTGCAGAACTATAGTTTTATCCATCATACACAAAGGGTAGAAATGTGATCCCCCCCTCCATAAGCTGAGACATAACTTATATCTAGAGGTGTTTGTTTCTGGTGAGCAAGATAGGATTACAACCTAGGTCTTACTGAACACAATGGTCTTACGTCTGAGTAAAGTAATTAACACCATTTTCAAACACCTCTACTTATATGATACATGTACATAATTAGTAGTCAGACCACTTTAAATCTATGCCATAACTGACGCATCTGCGAGTTTGCACTGGGTTCCTGGAGTGCCAGCTCATCTCCAAGATGCAATTAATTCACATGACCAATGAGGGTCCCTTCTCAAAGAAATCTAGCATTATATACATTATTATGTGTTCGGGGTTTGAGACCTCTTCAGGATAAGCAGAAAAGTAAGGCCTCTGGAGTAAAAATGCCAAACTGTAGCTGAGATAAAGCTATGGTAAAAAAAAAAGATCTATATAAATAGTAATATATGTTAATGGGCAAATTCAGAGGGCTGATGAACCCTGTAAAAAGGGTGACTAAATAGCAAAACTTGCATCAAGAGTTCCTCAAACTTTTCCAAGCATGAACAATTTCCAAGCAACTGAATTGAAAATAGCATCAGTGTTGTAGGTGAAGATGTCAAGATTATCCAGGTAGGTAGGGAACAGACTTCTGGATAGTAGCCCGAGTCCATTCCCCCATGGATACTAATAGAATTGTATAGACAATGTACAGTACTTGAAATCTACCCATGAGATGCACCCTGAAACCTGCTTAAAATATGTAAAACTACCATGCAATTCAATTGAAGAAAATGTGAAACAAGGTTGCAAACTTCCCTTCTGTTTTGTAAGGAAATGTATATTTCTTGGAGGAAATACATTTTTGTTCTAGTGAAATGTGACTGGACCAAATTGCTAGACTAAAAAGAAATCAACTTTGTGTCCTTTGGCTGACATCTCCTGGATGTTTCAAGTGTGCTTTGTAAATTCATGTATGTCCATCATTTATGCCCTCAACATACTGGCAGTTTTCACACCTCACATCTAGAAAAACTCTTGGCCACCATATCTGGTGCCCTGTAAATTGTTGGTACAAACAATCCCCCTTCTTGTAGTTAGAGTTCCCTTAAGTATTATGGTGGTCCAGCCTACAGTCCTCTCCTTTATCTCTGAATTGCACTTGGCTCCAACCTTCCTCTCTAGCATTCACTGCTGTCTTTTCTCTGGTTAAACGGACAGGAGGCAACATTTCACTGCAGTGTGTACCAGAGTGACACTGTTGTATACTTTGGACGTAACCTGTTGCTAACAAGATTGGTTCAGGGTAGAACTTTCCTTACATCAGTCACAGAAAATCAGACCTTTTAATTCATCAGCTGTTTCGACACGACTTAATTCTAGGTCAGGTCCTACAAGTCACCCTGTTAGCAAGCTGGGTGTGCTTGGCTTACCTGTGCTAAGGGAGCAAGACAGAGGAATAACAAAGCAGGGTTACTCATCGCCGAAGAGTCCCTGACTACTTTGTCGAGCCTAGCTCTTTCAGCACACGTTCTCCCCTCCCCTCCCCTCCCTTCCCCTGGCCAGCCCCATTTGTCCTCCCCTCTGCAATAGGGCACAATATTTCTCTTGCTCTCTCTCTCACTCTCTCTTTTCTGTATCTCTCGGAAATCAGACTGGAGTTCAGAGCACTTTCACTACCTTTTATGAGGTAGAGTGTGATGGCATAGATGGGGGCAGGGCTAGTCAACTTTCTACCCACCTACCTACCTGTGCTGAAGGAGCTACGCTTGCAAACGGAGGTGGTGATTCTTCCATGGTGAGTGACTTCGTTTCTAATCTATCTGCGATTCCATATGAGCTTAAATGGTTTTGGTTGCAGGGGGAGGGGGGTGGAGAGGTGCTCTGTGCAGCCAGAGATGGGTCCAGCAATTATAAAAAATAGCCAGTTTTGCTTTTGTCTCGGGGAAATGGTGATGCTGGAGCTTCTTTACATGTTGCCTGTAAATATGGGGGTGATTGTCACGTTACTTTCTGTACCCAAGAGCAAGGAAGCGATATAGCTACTCATCACTGACTTCTCAAATCTGGTGACTGTGGCCCAAAAATGATGTGAAAGTGTTTTCATTCTTAGCTTTGTAAAGTGAAGGTCCATACAGACTTTCTCTGAGTACAGTTGGTGTTCCAAGTTGTTGGTGGCCAACTTGTAGGAATTCAGGTGTAACACTTGGTGTGTGTGTCCCCAAAAGAGACAGAGAAAACCAACACTTTTAGTGCAGACAACTTCACCTGCCTTCCTCTTACTCTGTTTTTACCCTGGAGTCAGCCCTGGAGCCTCTTAGCTCTGTTTTTACCCTGGAGTCAGGAGATAGGAAAATGAAGCTGCTGTGCCCTCAGTCCTGTGTGTCTCTCTTAATGTCCTTTTAGTTCTTAAAGAGACAGTACATATTAGCTGGCTTTAACAGAATTTACATTAAATGAGATTTTGGTTTACATGCCAACCTCAGAATATAACCCTCTCATACGATGCAGGCCGACTGTATATCTCAAGGCCTTTCTGTAGATTAGAGGTCTCCAAACTACAGCGTAGGGGCCACATTCAGCACATATCAAGTTTTTATCCAGCCTGCAGCATTTTTTTTTGTCAGAGCATTTACTAATGTTTGACATTTTTATTCATTATATATCATTTCTCAGTTTAAGCATGGCCTTGTTTCTTTGTTATTGTCACATTTTTCTTTTGTTCTGGAACATATCCTGCTGCTTACATAAAAGATCCAACTAAAATGTATCCATTCATTTCAAATTTCATTCATTCATATATAAAACTGATTTTTTTTCCAGCCCACAAAAAATGTGTAAAATATGCAATGTGGCCCTCATACTGAAAAGTTTGGAGAACCTCTGCATATACATAATCATCAGAATTCTGAGTATTTGTGGCCTTTTAAATAAGTTGCTTGCAGCCAGTGGTTGAAGCATTGATCTGTGAGTACCTGATCACCCATAGTACTGTTGAGTCCAGGGAGCAGCTTCTCCCACTAAGTGTAGACATAACACACAACATTGGAAAGGGTGAAAAGATACTTTTAGGACATGGTCACTGCTCTAGTCAAGTGGCTGTTTATGATCTAACACTAGGAACAGCTGTCACCAAATATCTCCTAAGGTAAAATGCTGACACATATTTTAAATTGTCTGAGTGAATCATCTAAGAATTTTTAAAAGAAAGCAAAAACAGTTCTCCCCCCCCCCCCAAGCTTGGGGTCCTTTCATCTCTAAATGGCCATCAACTTTCACCTAAAGAGTCATTTCATGGCCAATTTTTGAAGTCCCAAAACATGTGAAGGGAGCAAAAAGTGTTGATAATGCTAGTGAACTTTTTTTCCTCCATGTTTTGTGTATCTGTCTGCACATCCCTCATCCTGGCGTGAAGTGGATGATGATGCTATGGACCATGATTTGTTCTATGCTATCTCTACTGGTTCATTTGGACTAGTAGCCAAAAGCATGGCATCTGGCATAGTCTGCAAAAGGCCTGTTCATAAGGTTCAGAACATCTGACACTTGCAACCCACCATGCCTGGAAGCACCTTTAAGGTAGACTTGTTGATTCTCACCATTTGGTCACCATACCGATGGCTGTTGAAATTGTAGCTAACCGTTTGTTTCCTTTTTCAATTATGTTATTAATCAATATGACTAATTATTGTGATGCTGATTGCATTTATCTTTCTAGGAGAGACAAAATGTGTACTATCCCTATTGCATATAAATTATACTGCTATGAGTTTTGCATGACGAATTAACACTAAGCACAGACGTCGTTAGTATATGATAAAATGTCTTTCCCATAATGCTTTCCATGTGACAGAAATTTCCAGCAACCAAGGCAGGCTATCGTGGAAAATGGTACTCCTTACACAAAATGTGGTTCTGTAAATCCACCCTGAATGCACTATTTTATAAGGGCATTTTTTTTTTTTTGCAGTATTTAGTAAAGATTTTATCTTTTATTAGCCTACATTATGTTGTATTAGATTTCTAAGCATTGAACAAACAGAAATCTTACCTTTGGAGGGAAGGACAAACAGCTAGGAATTCTGGGGCAGGCTGTTCCAACCACATGTTTGAAGATGCCCCCATCTCTAAGGCACTCAAAGAGGAGACAGGCAGTTCCTTCTAGCCAGACTGTACTCAAAGGAATTGCCTGCAGCACGAGAGAAAAGTGCTGTTGAATTTTGGGGCAAAATGGGAGGAATGGCTGATGGTCAAGTTAGAGATGCTTTCAGATGCCTCCTCCAAATTCTTCACTTAGTTCCTTGTTAGTAATGCATTTCTCCGGGTCTTGGTTTATAAATCTTATTAATGGGAAGAATTCAAAATTAAGCCAGTTTAGTCCCATTAGGAGCTGACTTCTTGGTATTGAGTGGAAGCGTGAGCTGTGGGAGAACCAAAATGAGGGTGCAATCCTATCCACACTTTCCTGGGGGTATCCCCCACTGAACGCAATTGGATTACTTCTGAGTGGACATCGAATGCAAGCCTGTCCAGATTCTCATTGAAGCTTGAATGAATATACTGTATTTCAATTCTATTTATTTCTTTAAAAGATGGAGATAAACCGGGTTGGTTGTTGCTTGTGTGGCTCTAAACAGGCCAGTCCATTCAGTTCCACAATGTGGCAAACACCGCTGTTTTATCTTTTGTGGGCAGCTTGCTTTTTGATCACTTTGAGCTGCATCCTAAAAAGCAGCAGCATCCTAAAAAGAAGAAACCAGTAATCGGACCTCGGTATCCATGGGGGGTCCATTTCTGAACCCTCCGTAGATACTGAACCTACAGATATTGAGATGCATGGGGTCACAGAGGACATCTGGACGTGACCAGAAGTGCCTTCCATATGCGGCCACCCTACGCCTCAGAACACCTCCGGACCAAGTGACCAAGAGGCACTTCTAGTTGTGCCTGGAGGTGTTATGTGGGCTCACCTAATGCAGGTTTGGAACCAGTGGTGTGTCAAACCCACAAATTCCAAGCCCACGGATAAAGAGGACCCACTGCACATTAAAAAGCATCATTGCTATTGTCATAACTGGTAGTTTGGCTCAGTGATTTCAGGTGCCCACTTCTTCTGCTTTAAGATTGCAGTGAGAGAAGATGGGATTTCCTGACCTTTTGTGTTTTTTTCTCACAAATTGTTTATTATTTATTTAAGCTCAACTCTTGATTTGAGTAGCATACATAGCTTGCATTATTATTATTCTTCTTGCTTCCTTCTATTACTAGCTGTTCCATAGATCTGTCAGCATTTTAATAAAGACTAGACAGACCACAGAGGTTTTTCTCTTCTCTTCTCTCTCTTGTTCTGCCTCTTGGGTACCTATTACAGCTGTCAAGATGTCAAAGCTCTCGCACGGAGAGGCCAGGAGAAGTGTCATGTGAGAATGTCTGCCTCTAGGCTGGCAGAGAGTTTGTTCCTCTCATGTATTTAAATCTTACCAGTGCTTCTGCTTGGGGCCTCCTCTGGCATTGTGGGAGAGGGCACTGAAAGACAGGGAGGCCTATTGGTTGCATCAAAAAACTTGGTCATCTCTCTCTCGCTCTCTCTCTGTGTGTGTTCTGAATATGACTGATGAAACATTCACTCCCCTGTCCCTCCAACAAGGGTGAAATTCTCAGACAAGGCTCCTGTCAATTGACACAGTGTCCAAATAGGCCCTGCCCTGGTCCTTGGTGACTTGGTTGCCTGGCAAGGTGGACCAGCCCACCCATGCATTGGGCTTCAACCCGTAGCTCTGAGTAGCAAGCTGGAAGAGTAGACTGCCTGAGCCCATGGATCCCACCCTCCTGCAGTGCTCCAGTCTTCTTCTAGCTCAGGGGTGCCCAAACTTGTATCCCTCAGGGGCTCCCAGTTCGGCCTGCATGGAGCCCCCAATCGCCAATGAGCCTCCGGCCCTCCAGGCTGGAGCCCGTGCTGGCCCAACGCAGCTGCTCTCAGTGTGAGGATGACTGTTCGACCTCTCACCTGAGCTGGTTCCCTCCACTACTTGCTGTTTCACCTCTGTGACGCAGCAGCGGCAGCGAAGGAAAGGCTGTCCTTGCTTTGTGCAAGGCCTTTTATAGGCCTTGAGCTACTGCAAGCTACTGGAAGTAGACCTAGAAAACCAATCTAGGCAGATGCAACACTAGAAGGGAAATGTTTGTCTGCTCGCCTTCATTTTCTCTCCTCGTGTCTGGCTTTCTGTGTTACTTAAGGGAAGGTGCCTTTCACGCACTCAGCGTGCTTTTTAAAATTATCATTAATCTGTGTACACAAACAGTTGTTCCTCATGGGCTCACTTTCATCTGCTGGCAGCAGAACTGGCGTGGGAATAGGGACTTGGGAGATGGACGACCGTTGATAGGCTCCTGTCCAAACCTATGATGAATGTAATCCTACCCATGCTTACGTGAAAATGAGCTTAATCAAAATCAACAAACCTGTCTTCATTGAAGATGCATTGAGGATGGAGAGCTCTGTGCCTTGCACCTATGGTGGGCAGGTGGGCAGATGGATGGATATTCCATTCACTCTATCTTTCTGGTACCGCCATTTCATTCAGCCTCCTCTATATCAGTGTTCCATTCTGATGCCATTTATTTTTTAATGTTGTGTTTTTTTTTTCCTTTTTCCAAACTGCTACATTGTTTAAAATTTAAAAAAAAAATTCTGTGAGTTTATCCTCCTTGAGCAATTCATGTTGAAATGCAAGGGCAGGGTAAAACTCCCACAATAAGTAAGCAAATGAATAAAAGGAAGAAGCCAACCTGCTGCAAGCTGTTAGCTGCAAAGCCACTGGGATAGCAGACAAGAACTAGGAACTTTTTTTTTAAGCTGTGTAACATTTACGTGCTGTTTAATATTTGCTATAATTAACTTATAAACACATTAGTCTAGTTATAGTTTGGTTCTGTTTGCCCAGTGGCGTAGCTAGAAGGGGTGCAAAGCACTAAGTTTTGCAGGGGGCCACACCATGGAGTGCAAGGGGTCCCTCCCCCTCCCCTTAGGGCCATTCCAGTCCTGCAAAACGTAGTGCTTTGCACCCCCTCTAGCTACACCACTGGGTTGTCCTGCACTTGATGCCCCACCAACTTCCTCCCTGGGTATTCCACAATACTGGCTGTGATTTTGTGTGCGCGCTGACTTTGCAACATAACATCTTCATTTTGTCCTTACAACTAGTAACCTACCCATTAGTGCACAAACACTTGTTTTCACACAAGCAGCAAACTTGGTAGCTTTTGAGTAGTTCTGCATTTATTTTTTTAAAGGAAGTGACATTTTAAAGTTGACATTCTTCCCCTTGTACGCGTACTTTGTCTGCTGATCTTGTTTAACACGTAATACAGGCACTGTGAACGCATCAAACTGAGTAATTTGTTCCTAATAGGCTTTGAACTTGTTAATCCTTTTTTTTTTTCCAAAATCATTGAGAAGCAAACATTATTTTACACTGTAGTTTGAGCTCTACAAGCGATAAATGCAAAGGGCGGGAACCTGGTGTACCACTTTTAATGACAATGGAATGTCTGTGAGTAAATCCATATACCTGGTACCAGGCCCATAGCCAGGATTCTAGAGGTGGGGGGACGACGACTGTTTTTTCAAGGGGGGCAATGATGTCCGGTATCTATACTGGTGGGCAAAATGAAAGGAAAAATATGGAGAAACATCAAATACCCGTAACTTCCCCAAATTTCATGAAGAGAAAATAATTTGGGTCTTTTTTTGAAAGATGCATTCATTATCTGTAAAGCCATGTAACAATAATTTGCATAGAATAATTGCATCTCTGCATGCCATGTAAAATGTATTGCCTACACAGAAATAACATGCAACATATCCTTTCATTTACACACCAGTGCAATACACAAAAGTATTGCACTTTTGTGCAATACTTTTGTGTACTGCACAAAAGTGCAATACTGTGAAAAGTATTGCAAAACTACAAAAGTAAAAAGTACAAAAGTAAAACATATCACTGTGATGCAGGTAGTATTTCCTTGTATTGAAAGTGCCTATTTAACACCTATATAGCACCTTTCTAGCACCTATGTAGTGCCTAACACCTACATAATGCCTATATAGTGCCTATTTAGCGCCTACCTGACACTATACAGCACCTATATAACGCCTATCTAGCACCAATCTAGTGCCTATGTAGCACCTATCTAGTGCCTATTTAGCGCCTATCTAGCACCTATATTATTATTATTATTATTATTATTATTATTATTATTATTATTACAGGTATTTATATACTGCCTTTCTTGGTCGTCAGATTTCTCCCCTGACTTTATTCAAGGCGGTTTACAGAGGCAGGCTATTCTAAGAAAGGTTATATCTTTCAAGAACCACAACATTTCAGATGGATCTTTCTGATCTGGTATCACATTCTGGCCTCAGCTCCTTCATCTCTCACATGGAGGGAAGCCAAGACGCTTCTTCGCTCACACCAAAGAGCAGGTGGAATAACTTGGCTCAGCTTATCAGCTGCTTCAAGGTCTCACCATTCAAGGTGCCAGTGGCCTCGAACCGGCAACCTGCAGATGTTATCTTAAGGCAAACCGAGGCACTACCCTCTAGACCAGACCTCCTGCCCTATATATAGCACCTATTTAACACCTATATAGCGCCTATTTAACACCTATATAGCGCCTATCTAGTGCCTGTTTAACACCTATCTAGAGCCTATCTAGCACCTATCTAACGCCTATATAGCACCAATTTAACAACTATCTAGCACCTATCTATCGCCTATATAGCACCAATTTAACAACTATCTAGCGCCTATTTAACACCTATCTAGCGTCTATCTAGCACCTATATAGTGCCTATTTAGCACCTATCTAACACCTAGATAGCACCTATTTAACTCCTACCTAGCGCATATCTAGTGCCTGTTTAGCACCTATATAGCGCCTATTTAACACCGATCTAGCGGCTATCTGGCACACATATGGCGCCTTTCTAGCACCTATATAGTGCCTATTTAACACCTATCTAGCACCTATTTAGCACCTATCTAACACCTATTTAACTCCTACCTAGCGCATATCTAGTGCCTATTTAGCACCTATACAGCGCCTATTTAACACTGATCTAGCACCTATCTAGCGGCTATCTGGCACCTATATAGCACCTTTCTAGCACCTATATAGTGCCTATTTAACACCTATATAGCGCCTATTTAGCACCTATTTAAAACCTATCCAGTACCTATTTAGCACCTATTTAACACCTATCTAGCGGCTATATAGCGCCTATTTAGCACCTATCTAGTGCCTATTTAACACCTATCTAGCACCTATATAACGCCTATTTAACACCTATCTAGCGCCTATTTAACACCTATGGTGGCTATCTGGCACCTAACTAGCACCTATTTAACACCTATATAGTGCCTATTTAGCACCTATCTAGCACCTCTAACACCTATCTAGCGCCTATATAATGCCTATTTAGCACCTATTTAACATGCATCTAGCAGCCATCTAGCACCTATATAGTGGATATTTAGCACCTATCTAACACCTATATAGCGCCTATTTAGCACCTATCTAGTGCCTATTTAACACCTATCTAACACCTATTTAACACCTATCTAGCGCCTATTTAACACCTATCTGGTGGCTATCTGGCACCTAACTAGTGCCTATTTGACATCTATATAGCGCCTATTTAGCACCTATCTAGCACCTCTAACACCTATCTAGCACCTATATAATGCCTATTTAGCACCTATTTAACACGCATCTAGCAGCCATCTAGCGCCGATATAGTGGATATTTAGCACCTTTCTTACACCTATATAGCGCCTATTTAGCACCTATCTAGTGCCTATTTAACACCTATCTAACGCCTATTTAACACCTATCTGGTGGCTATCTGGCACCTAACTAGTGCCTATTTAACATCTATATAGCGCCTATTTAGCACCTATCTAGCACCTCTAACACCTATCTAGCACCTATATAATGCCTATTTAGCACCTATTTAACACGCATCTAGCAGCCATCTAGCGCCGATATAGTGGATATTTAGCACCTTTCTAACACCTATATAGCGCCTATTTAGCACCTATCTAGTGCCTATTTAACACCTATCTAGCACCTATATAACGCCTTTTTAACACCTATCTAGCGCCTATTTAACACCTATCTGGTGGCTATCTGGCACCTAACTAGCGCCTATTTAACACCTATATAATGGCTATCTGGCACCTAACTAGCGCCTATTTAACACCTATATAGTGCCTATTTAGCACCTATCTAGCACCTCTTTAACACCTATCTAGTGCCTATATAATGCCTATTTAGCACCTATTTAACACACATCTAGCAGCTATCTAGCACCTATATAGTGGCTATTTAGCACCTATCTAACACCTATATAGCGCCTATTTAGCACCTATCTAGTGCCTATTTAACACCTATCTAGCGCCTATATAGCTCCTCTTTAACACCTATCTAGTCCCTATTTAACGCCTAGCTAACTAGCGCCTAGCTAGCACCTATTTAACACCTATATAGCACCTATTTAACACCTATCAAACTGGTTTCATACCGAGGGCCGAATGGCATTCATGATGCCTGCTGAGGTCTGGAAGTGATGTCGTTAGGCAGAACGTGATGTCATTAAACAACTCATAACAAAAAAATAAGCACTTTTTCTCACGTAGGAATTTATTAACTGCAAATGTCAGAAAAGAAAACATGCAAATCTTTATCATATTTCAAGATATGGGTGAGCCCAATTTTTGTGGCGGCTTCTGCGGGCTGCATCTGGCCCCGGGCCTTATGTTTGACACCCCTGACCTGTATAGCGCCTATCTAGTGCCTATATAATGTCTAGCTAACCTATATAGCAGCTGTAGCACCTATAGAGTGCCTATCTAACGTCTATATAGAACCTATCTAGCACCTATATAACTTTTGTCGATGATACATTGCTGATGCATTGATACATATTAAAATAAAATATATTTACTTTAAAATAAAAGCAAGAGGAAAGATATACTAGACAAATACAGTAGCCATTGGGACACAACTTTTTTTTTTTTTTACAATATTCATGACAAAAGCAAAGTACAGAAGATCTGAGTTTATTGACTCTACCTGGTTGAGCTAAATTCTCCCAGCTTTGTGAGAGTTGAATCTCCTTAGAACCAGGTGTGGATCCAATGTCTGTATTTGGGAGGGGGCTGTGAGCACTACCTTCAGAGCCCAGGTCAACCAGGCAGGTTCCTGCTTGAGCTTATCGCCTGTGGCCATTTGCTGGGTGGGTAGGCCTGGGCTCCCGTCTGCAGCAGGAGCCCGGGTCTACCTATTTGGGTAGACCTGGGATCCTGATTGAGCTTAACGCCTCTGTGGCTGTTTGCTGGGTGGGTAGACCTGGGCTCCCATTCCAGCTAATCTCCTTGACACCCGCCCAGTGGGTGTTCCCCTGACACCTGATTTTGCTCTCCATCCTGGTGGGCACCCTTCCCTGCTGGCAGGACAGTTGGGGGGGGGGTGTATGCACCCATGGCCTAGCCTGGATCCGCCCCTGCTTAGAACCTTTCCCACACTCAAGTTCTTGGTTCTCTTTCGCTCAAATGCTTTCCATGTTTTCTCCCACCAGAAAAAGGATCTCCGCAGCCCCCAAGCAGCAGCCATTAATTTTAAAAGTATATCTGAAAGGCAAGAACCTGCCCCCAGGATTTCTCCAAACAGAAACATTTCTCCCTGCCCGCCCCCCAGCAGTACCATGATAGTAATTAGCATGTTCCACAGTAGAAGAAACAGCCCCCTCCCTTCCCCCAGCCAATACAAGGAGAGATCCCTCCCAACCTTCTTGTAGCTGCTCTTGACCAGCCCCGCTCTCCATGTGCTCTGGATGGGGGCAGGGTGACCAGAGGTTATAACTTCCAAGGAGCCCCCCCCCCGACCCTGTTCTACTCACTCTACACACATGCACTCTCTCTCTCCTACTCAATCCCTGCCAGAAGCACTGAGTCATCTTCCTTCCTGTGCACAAAAAATGTGGCAAAAAGGGCTTCAAATCACCCCCCAACTGACGGCAGATTAGATAAAGAGGACAGGTTTGGAAAAAAAGCTAGGGGGGCAAACTGCTGGCTCGGGGGGGGGCAAAGCCCCCCCACCCCCCCCCAGTTACAACCCTGCCTGATATCTGGATGGTATACCATATACCATCCATATGCACGGCAGTGACTACTCCCAATTCTCTTATGCTTTACTTCCGGATGTTTGTGGTTGTGGCTCTCAAACAGCTGAAGTATATGAAATGTGGCTTTTACGTTAAGCAAGTTTGACCACTCCTGGTTTAGATGATTGTCTGAATCTGACCATATTGTAGGAAGCTCATCAACTGTGTTTGCCACCAAGTTCCAACAAGTTTCATCAGCTGTGGAACAGGATAATTCTCACCTCTGGGTCTTTCCCATACCATAGGCAGCACTTATATCAATGGATAATTGTAAATGCTACCTCTTGGTTTGGGGCAGTATGCCTCTGATTACCACAGTTGGAGGAAGGCCCTGCCTCTAGCTTCTTGGTTCCCAAATGTGGGCAACATGATGCTGGGCTTGGTAGACCTTTGTCCAGCAGGGCTCTCCTTCTCTGCTTATTTATCCCTCAGTTTTTAGCCTCCCTTCTGCCTGATTGCCCCAAGGTAATATTTTCCCCAATTGTGGGCAAGATATATGCACTTTAGGAGTAATCCATTCAAGGTAATCCCAACTCTAGATGGATGTTTGAAACCAGCAACATCAGACACCCGGCCAATGTCCCTGGTAGTCGGCATTTATTCCTTGAACGTGCCATGATGAGAGTGCAGATTCTGACACTTGAAATGGAAATGTGCACTGTGAACAAAAGATGTGGCAATGTGCCCCAGCTGTCCATATGCACGAATTTCCATTATCACTGGGCATCTTCTAGCCTGACAGAAACCATTACGTCCTGCCTTTCCTTCCATGCACCTTTGTCACAAAGCCTGCAAGGTGGAAGGGAGCATGGATGCTAGCCAGAGCTGGTTCCTTTGCTTTCCATTCAGTGGGAAAGATTCTAGAAGAAGTACAGCTATCGAGAATGAAAGGCTGCAAAATTTTGACAGTTTGCTGGAAGGTTACAAGATTGGAAAGAAGAAAGCAACCCACGTAACTAAATGGCAAACCTTGCTTAACGCTGCTTTGCACAAAATGTGAAACGTGAACGGAAGCTCTGTGAAGCTTGCACACTTTCACTGGAGCAAAAGCATCACCTGCCCTTGATTTCCTCTCAGTTTCTGGGATCAACAAACTGATTCACGTTTTGTTTTTGCCAGAATACTGAAAACTGTTTTTGCCTCATCTGAAATGCAAGTGCATAGCCTGCCTTCCTTCCATCATGGAACCTGAGGTGCCAGGTGGTCATCCCTTTAGGCACTGACCAGGCCTAGACTTGCATAGCTTCAGTAAGGTGAGCGCATATAATGTACCATTCAGGGGTCTCCAAACCCCAGCCTGCCGGCCACATTCGACCCTTGACACCATGTAAATATATATGAATTGGCCCTGGGGCTGAAAAGTTTGGAGACCCTGGTAGATGATCATATGAATTCAACTAGTTCAGTGTCTTCTCTCAAGCCAGGTGCCAGAAACAAGCTATTAAGATTGCATCAAAATGAATGGGGTAGCATGAATTTGACATTTGAAAATCAGCAGCATATAGGAAAATGTGAGATCTTTCTCTGCAACCCCTTGGCTGGGCCTACATATACAGGCACATCAGGAGATCAAATATTGAGAAATTAGATTATACTGCTCCACTTCAGCCTGCAAATAGAGGACATCACTGTAGAATTCTCACCACCCTGCCGCCCCAGGGGCAGTCCAGGAGATGTCCTCTAGGTAAGGGAATAATCATTCCCGTACCCAGTGGTAAGCCTCCATGGTAAGGTGAGTCTACTCAAACCTACGAACTGTTTTGCTGGCACAGGTCCATGTTGCCCTGCGCCACAGGATTAGGCCCAGGAAGGGGGTTAGGATATCAGCAGCACTGATGCTGCTGATCCTGCCTTCCTAGAACTTGATCCACACATCCCCACCTCCATTTCACCCTTTCGCCACCCCCTCCCACCTCTTCCATCATCTTACCACTTCCGGTAATCAGGGTCACAGATGATGACGGGCAGGAAGACCAGGTCCTCTCGCTGTTGCTCCCGGCAGTGTGCCAAGTCGCACATTTTTGGAGCACCTTTTGTGACATGTGCTGATTGCTTTACGTCAGTCAACGCTGTCGCAGGAGGGGAACCACAGGTGCACAGTTTTCCGCAGTAAGACTAAGGTCACAGTTTGTTCAGTGGGACTTACTCCCAGGGCAGTTTACACAGCTATAGTAAGAAGCTGCCTAGAACATGGGGAATGGAATAAATAATTTCTAATATGCAAATTTATTTTAACTTCTCCTTTAGAATGAGGTGGGCAAGGAAATGAGAAAAGCCCTTAAAAGGAGAAACCAAACCAGCTTCACAGTATTAAGTAGCCACTATTCAGGAAAGGTCCCACCCACAGCAGTCAAATTGGTATTTACAGCACTGTCCTTGTATCCAGACTATCCCATCAAGTTTTAAGGAGGCAATTTTTCTTTTCTACACAGTTTGAGAAGGAAGGCTCTTTTCATGCCATTTTGCAGGGCAATGCACGCAGTCCATGTTTTAACTATGCAGATTTATGTATCAACCAGTCCGATTTAAAATGAATATAATTAGAAATACCTGTTAAGAGCAATTATTATATACTGCAAACTTAGGTGGAACAATATCTCTTTTTTCAAGGACTCTTTCTCAGTTGGATAATTCACAGGACTGAACTAAAATGTTAAGGCGTGTTTAATTATCTTTTACGATTGCATTTGTGCCTAGGCTTTTTTTTTTTCCCTCCCCTCAGTTATCATAAATTAAATATCTACTTATATTAAAAAGAGAGTTTCATGCATGCAAAATGAGATAGGATTTCATTTTTAAATTTTATTGTTTAAAAATTACATTGGCCAAAGCAATTAAATCATTCTGGTGTAAAAAATGTATCCTCCGGAATACAAATGCATTTGTGTCCTCGCTCAGGAACGCCCCATATATTTGGGGATTTTATTTGATTTTTTTTTCCTATTTATTTTAGTTATTTTGCCCAGTGAAACTAATATTGCCAGGCAGTTTTGAGACATTACTTTCTGGTTTCAGAGTTACAGATATTCTGGTGAACAGCTGTCCACAGCCCTCGGTAGGTTGATGCAGAGAAAGATAGCATTTGTTAGCCACATTAAAATTCAGAATTTGTTAAATACAACTAATTTTGTTTGGGAGTCCCAGTGGTTTTCTTACTAATAATTGAAAAAATGCAAATGAGTGCAACCAATCAATGGATTGGCCAGCTAAACTACCCAGCTATCTACCTTAATGAATTAAAACTGCATCACGGCCATGTGCGTAATTTAAACGTGATGAGGTGGGAAAAATGCAGGAAAGGGGGAAAATATATCTTTTTTTTTTTTAATTATTCCTCAGCTTGTCACTCTTGCAGGACTTTTGAGTTACAGCCATATTTCAAAGCGAGTGATTTTATTTTGTGTCTTTGCAAGAAGATGGGACATTTTATGATTACAGACTACAGTAGAATGTGGTTACATAACATAAGAACAGCCCCACTGGATCAGGCCATAGGCCCATCTAGTCCAGCTTCCTGTATCGCACAGCGGCCCACCAAATGCCCCAGGGAGCACACCAGATAACAAGAGACCTGCAAGGCTTCCTGGGAATTGTAATTAAGAACATAAGAACAGCCCCACTGGATCAGGCCATAGGCCCATCTAGTCCAGCTTCCTGTATCTCACAGCGGCCCACCAAATGCCCCAGGGAGCACACCAGATAACAAGAGACCTGCAAGGCTTCCTGGGAATTGTAGTTAAGAACATAAGAACAGCCCACTGGATCAGGCCATAGGCCCATCTAGTCCAGCTTCTTGTATCTCACAGCGGCCCACCAAATGCCCCAGGGAGCACACAACAGACACAACCTGGTGCCCTCCCCGGCATCTGGCATTCTGACATAGCCGATTTCTAAAATCAGGAGGTTGCGCATACACATCATGGCTTGTAACCCATAATGGATTTTTCCTCCAGAAACTTGTCCAATCCCCTTTTAAAGGCACCCAGGCCAGATGCCATCACCACATCCTGTGGCAAAGAGTTCCACAGACCAACCACACGCTGAGTAAAGAAATATTTTCTTTTGTCTGTTCTAACTCTCCCAACACTCAATTTTAGTGGATGTCCCCTGGTTCTGGTGTTATGTGAGAGTGTAAAGAGCATCTCCCTGTCCACTCTGTCCATCCACTCTGTCCAGGTTCAGACCTGGTCTAGACATATAGTGGGATGAAGAGGGGGTGGGGTGCCAGAGTTCAGAGGTGATGGAACAACTCCTACCACTGTATTCTGCAGGTTGACCCTGCCACATTCTTGAGTGTAAGCCTTCATGTAAAACAGCCACCACCCTGCAAGGAGAAAACTAGCACAGCAAGAAGCTAACGGAATTCAAACCATTATCCCTGGTGTGCAGGAATGTGTTGTTATGGGGAGGCTTTAAATTGGTCCCCTCCCCAATTGGGTTGTATAGTGCGATCCACTCTACAATCTCAGGACTCTATCACATCATTCTACATCAAGTTTAGTTCCAGCCTAAGGGATTGTGGCATGGATCAGGGAGTCCTGGGTTCAAGTCTTGCCTCTGGAATGAATGCAAGAGCAACTCCTGTGGCTTTACTCTCTGACCCTAATCTAGAGTGCAAAAACCATGCTAGCCTACCTTGGAAGATTGTTGTCTGGCTTGTAGCAAGAAATGTACATGCAATACTTCAGAAGATTCAGTGACCCGCTTGCAGCATCCCAAGATGTAAATGGTACTATGCCTCCGGTATCTTTTCAGCACTGGGCCTACTTAAGGGCTAGTTCTCCCTAACTGGGAAATATGTGCCTGGGAGTTGGGCCCAACTTAAAATGCCATTCCAGGTTTTAGACTATAATTGGTTAAACACGTCCGTGATCTTTACTGTCATTCTTGGACCAAACCATGTTTTGCTGTTACCTCAAATGAGTGCTTGAGCAATTAAGACTGGCCCGTAGGAAGACTTTTTAAGGCACAGGGTCTCCTGCTTCCTCTCCACTCTGACATTGCTTGCTTGTTGTGAGGGAGCCATTCGACAGGCTGCAGTGTTTGATGGCAGATCTCAGTGGCAATTTAAAATATCCTAATTTAATAGAGTATGATCGGCTATTTGCCAACAAACACGCAACTTGCGTCATAAATCAGACGGCGGAATGGTACAAGACCATTATACCGGACAATATATCACGTCCCTCTGTTGAGCTGGCATGTTGTCGCCATTATAGTGTTACTATCCATCTTAAAACTTGTTTTTCTTTCGAAAGGGAAAGATGGAAAATGAGCTTGTGTTTGTGTGGGAAGGGGGAAGCACTCGCAAAGCTGGAGATTAAAAATTAATTACCAGTTTGAGGGACGCGTGACGATGAATCATTTTAACCAATTAATTAAAGTCCTCATAATTGTGGATAGGTTTGTTCTCTATTTTCACTTGTAAGCTGCAAGCAACCTTAAGAGTTTGTGGGGGGTGGGGGGGTTTCAGGACCCAATCTGATTTTCCAGCACCAGTGCAGCCACAATGCAACCCCAAGGTAAGGGAACAAATGTTCCCATACCTTAAGGAGGCCTCTGTGACTACCTCCCCACCACAGGGTGCAATGCATGCCCCATTGGCACGGCTGCACCAGCACTGGAAAATTGGATAGGATTGGGCCCTCAGATGCAATGATAACACAGCATCATTGAAGTGTAGCAAACATGGCACTGACTGGTTCCTGGGCTGAGTCCTTATTACTTGCAGCTACCCCTCATTAACTGGTTGGCAACCTTCAGTCTCGAAAGACTATGGTAGAGGTCTCCCATCCAAGTACTAACCAGGCCTGACCCTGCTTAGCTTCCGAGATCAGGCAAGATCAGGCATCTGCAGAAATTTCAGCCATTAAAGCTGAGTTGTCTCCTTATTCTTACCGACATTCAGATAAAATGTCACTTCAGAGGATCGGGTTGTAGCTGATAGCAGTGCTAGTAACTGTTGGTCAGCTGGCAAAGCCAGACCAACAGGTGAGGAACCCACTGAGAATGCTGCCCTCTTCGCTGTGCCTGATGGCTTGCCTGGGTCATGCTCTCACTTCAGGCAGAGCACCCGCACCATGTGTTGTGGCTACTTTGCTGCATATCCTTGCATGAAAAAGTGTATGCCAACAAGTGGACAGATGAAGCTACGTACTTTCATATGAACCTGGACTATTTTAGGACCACCTGGGCCAGTATTGCTTACTCTAGGGGTGCCCAAACCCAGGCCCGGGGGCCATATGCGTCCCTCGAGGGCTCCCAATTCAGCCCGCAGGGAACCCCCAGTCTCCAATGAGCCTCTGGCCCTCCAGAGACTTGCTGGAGCCCGTGCTGGCCCAACGCAACTGTTCTTAGTGTGAGAATGACTGTACGACCTCTCACCTGAGCTGTGGGACGAGGGCTCCCTCCACTACTTGCTGTTTCACATCTGTGATGTGGCAGCAAAGGAAAGTCCAGCCTTGCTTTGTGCAAGGCCTTTTATAGTCCTTGAGCTATTGCAAGACCTTCAATCATTCATATAAGTTCCATCTCAAATATATTCATTTATGTAAATTCATTCAAATTTTAAATGTAAATGAATTCTTTTTTTCCCTGCCCCCCCCCCCCGACACAGTGTCAGAGAGATGATGTGGCCCTCCTGCCAAAATGTTTGGACACTCCTGGCCTAACCTTACTCCAACTCTCGTCATATTTGAACTTGAAGGAACTGAACAAAACTAATTAGCAGCAGGTTGCAGAGAAAGGAGTTTGTCATAAGCAACTTGCATAATGAGCATGTAGATTGTCACAAGAAGTGCTGGTGATCGCCAGCTGGTTTCTCCTTTTTCAGAGACAATACACCTCTGAACGCCAAGCTCTGGGAACATAGCAAGTCAAATCGGAGGCTAGATGTCAATCTCAAATTCCACTGACATAGATTTCCTGCCCCCCTTGGAAGGAGGTGGCAGGAGCTAAGAGTGTCACATGTTCGAAGAAATAGTCAGTCCATAGTATATGGATATTTCAGTCCATAGAAATAGTCAATCCAGGGAAAATACTCGTTATTCATGTTAAATGAACTTGCGTACACAACCCACCTCAGTGATATAGAGCTGCTTATGTGAGTCACTGTGCTATATAGAGGGGTCAGCTATGAGCAATGTCTTGTTCTTCTTTGGCAAGATGACCAGACCAGCGCAAAGAGCATCCGCTGTGTCCAGGTTTAGTCCTACAATAACCCTCCCCATCCCTTCTTTGTCTTCCCTTTGCCTAGCTGGACAGCGCCACGTCCCTCATCCAAGCCGCAAAAAACCTGATGAACGCTGTGGTCCTCACTGTAAAAGCTTCCTACGTGGCTTCAACCAAATATCAGAAGGTCTATGGCACAGCGGCGGTCAATTCCCCTGTCGTATCTTGGAAAATGAAGGCGCCGGAAAAGAAACCGTTAGTCAAGAGAGAGAAACCGGAGGAATATCAGACGCGAGTGAGAAGAGGCTCTCAGAAGAAACACATTTCTCCAGTACAGGCTCTAAGTGAATTTAAAGCGATGGATTCCTTCTAATTCCCTGGGCTTCACCACAAGGGGTTTTGTACTTCCTTCCTTGTTTTTGTATGCCTACCTGCCGACTTGTATGCGTCTGGGGGACCCAAGATAATGAAGCAGTTGTCAATTTGCATGCAATCTGAGACTCTATTAAAGTCATTATGCAGTCTGTGTTTCCCCTTCCCCAAAGACACAAGGTGTTCCTTATGTTAAGTGGGGGTCCAGGTCACTGACCTCTTTTCCCAGGATAGCAAAAGGAGGGGGGGAAAGGCCCCCCCCCCCAAAAAACAGGTAACATAAGAACATGAGTTGGGGGAGGAAGGGGAGACAGTCAACTCCAGCGTATGGGAAGCGAATTCTTAATGCATGCAAGAAACATTAGGTTGGCAGGTATATTTATTGGTGGGGAACCTGGAAATTGCAAATGGTAGACCATAAAAGCTTGTATTGCTTTTTGTTACAGTGCAATCATGTAACTAGCCAATATGCTTGAATGTGTGGCCTGGATACTGAAACTATTTAAACTTTGGAGTCATCTTCATTATGATATGTGGATTTTTTTTTTTTTTAACAAAGATGATAAAAAGGTAACACTTCCTTTAACCCACAACTTCTGCTTCTGGTAGTGCTCTGACATGCTTTTGTTTCAATGATTCCCATCTGACATGAACAAAATATTTTCTCTCTCTCTTTTTAATGGGTTTTTTTTTTTTTTTTTTGCCAATTGAATTCCTTCTGGTGGAGTACGAAGCACAACATGTTGGTTGGCATTGCCTTTTGTATTATTATAATTATATTATTATTAATATTATTATTATTAGAAATAGAAGAGCTGGTGATGGAATGTGTAGAGAAATGGGAACTGACACGTGTGAGAATTTAGAGGCAATTATGTAGGTGTAGCTTTGGATTACAAGGTATCTGATATACCGTCGTAACCGCTAACTCTCAATAAACTTATTTAACCTTGGACTTCTCAGTATGACTCATAATGTTTGACTTTCCTGATGGTTTGCATTCATACTTCCTCCCCAGCCCCATTTGGTGATGTACGTACATCAAGTTTAGATTTGACTACCTGTCTGTTGAACTCTTTGTCTGTACACTGACTTCCCTACCGACGGAGTCAAGGAGGAAATTAATCTATGAAGTCCAATCCTCTCTAGGGCTAGTCTTGCACCAAGCAGGGCAGAAGGCTGGCATCAGGTCTTCCATCTCTCAAACTCCGATCACTTCCACACCAATAATGGCCAGAAGATTCTGTGCACCATTGTCTCCTCCTCAGTTTCTTGTGCTCTTGTGACCTAATCCCTCATAGTAGTGTCAAAACCTGTGCTAAAGCATAAGAACAGCCCCGCTGGATCAGGCCATAGGCCCACCTAGTCCAGCTTCCTGTATCTCACAACGGCCCACCAAATGCCCCAGGGAGCACACCAGATAACAAGAGACCTGCAAGGCCTCCTGGGAATTGTAGTTAAGAACATAAGAACAGCCCCACTGGATCAGGCCATAGGCCCATCTAGTCCAGCTTCCTGTATCTCACAGCGGCCCACCAAATACCCCAGGGAGCACACCAGATAACAAGAGTCCTGCGTCCTGGTGCCCTCCCCTGCATCTGACATAGCCCATTTCTAAAATCAAGAGGTGGCACATACCCATCATGGCTTATAACCCATAATGGATTTTTCCTCCAGAAACTTGTCCAATCCCCTTTTAAAGGCATCTAGGCCAGATGCCGTCACCACATCCTGTGGCAAGGAGTTCCACAGACCAACCACAGTGGACAAGATTTCAGATCTGTGCAAGTGTACTAGTGCAACACTTGTGCAGATCCAGAGATTCAGAACCTATGCTTGGTATTTCCATTTTTCGAGGAACAGGAATCACTGGAACTACTACAGTGAATATATCACATGACTGACAACACAATCATATCCCTCCCCTGGTCCATAGCATACAACTACATTGCCAGAGCATGCACTATATACTATGGTGTGGGTGATCACATGGCCAGTGAGAGGTAAGTACAGAACTTTAAAAGTAAATTTAAAAATAAAACTTTTGTACTTGCCTCCTGGTAGGCTGCCTGATCATCTATGGGTGTCCTCAGATCCATGCCAGCTATTTTTCGGGTGGAAGTTCGAGGAGAGGAAGGGGGCAGGGCAGGTTGGGAAACTGGGGATAGGATCCAGATCACAAGCACCTGCTTTTTCCCTGGCAAGTACATGCCTTTTCCCTGGCATAAAGTTTCATTGCAGCCAGTGGGAGATTTTTTTCCATGGCAAATATCATGGGGAGGGGGGGTTTTGATCATAGCAGGGGACAAGCACTCTCTGCAATCACAATCCAGATTGGGTTGCAAGTTATTTAAGAAAATGTAAGAAGCACCAAGGCTGCTGCCATAATTAAAGTGGCATATAAAGTGGAAAAAATATAGTGTCCCTTAGCGGAGAAGAAGTCATGTGAAAAAAAAATAATAATAACCCCAAGCCTGAGGAGTCTGTGCATGCTTTGTGAAGAAACATTTAATGCCCCACTAGAGTTTCTGGGCCATAACTTGTATCTTCCTAATCCCCTACTTACTTTCACATTTCAATGCAACTCCCAGTGCATTGTGGGGCTGCGCCCAAAGAAGCCTTCCACTAGCACCTGTGAAAGAGCCCACGGAGCAGCGTTAGCACATTTTCTCCTTCCACTCACAGCTCTTTGTACCCAAGCCAAGTCCTCAAGACAAATACAAAAACCAGAATCATTGCTGGAAAGTCGCACAATTGACGCCGTCGCTTTGGCCGCTCTGAGTGCCTGATGGCGTCAGTTGAAGTTGATCGTTGATGTGACCCAGAGTGCTGACACTGTGGCTACAGCCATCTGTCCATCATGGAAGCCTGGGACATGTCAACATTCACCTGACTGGTACACAGGGGGAACCCAGCTCTCTAAATGCACTTGATGTTCCATCCAAAGGGCATGACGTTAACATGGCTGCAGTTTGGCAGCTCTTTTCCTTTTCATAAGTAAATCAGCCCTCTGGATGTGTCCAAAGGTCCAGCTGGTTCAGTATCTTGGTGGTTTCCAACAGCAGGCAATCTGCAGGTCATTAAAGTAATAGCCCTTCCATGCTTTTGTCAAGTGGGCATTCCTTTCCCATGCTTTTATGCCATTTTTCATTATGATGTGGTCACTTGGAGCAGGTTATAAACTTTTCCTTCCAAGATATTCTTCTTTCTTGGCTGGGGTAAACAAAATCAGCATGTCTGAATAAGCGATTGCTCATGAAAGTGGCACTAAGTAATCCAGCAAGTTTGGAAACCTGAGGCAGTGAACAATCCACGTGCAGTAAATTATTCAGTTCATCAAGAAAATGGTCTTTTCTGAGAAATGAGCTCCACGCTGAAGTCTCTTCAGAACAAGCACAAAACCTTTACTGTACCTAACAGGCCATCCAATTAACGTAATGAAGAAATATGCATTGTAGAATAACAGGTCTGTGGGCCTCAGAGCTTGCTGTGAACCAGCCAACAGCTATGTTAACAAACCATGATGTTTAAATGACTCAGATAAAGGGCAGCTTTCTTTATAAACTGGATGGGGGGGGGCAATTTGAGGCTAAGGTTGCAGGCTGCTCTCTGGGGAGGGGTCACCGTGAATGGAAGCAAATTGAAGGGAAACCTCCTGCCAGTAGATGCTCACCATAGTCCTTCCTTTCAATTTGAAACCAGCCAGGAGAAAGGACAGGTGCCTGCACGAAGGAAACATCAGACCACAGAGAAGAGTCTTGCATCCCGTCTGTAGTCTTAAACCAATAACAAACTGAGAAGCTGTGGTTGAAGGATAGTTAGTAGACCAGTTCCTCAACATCATCTGGAAAATTCCAGTAATGTCTACCAGAGGCAGAGGCCAGGGTTGAACAAGAAGACATGATAACCAATGAGCAGGTGACCATGTCCACACAAAGACCTAAAACCACCTGTCTGGGAGGAGAAAGAACTTCTTAAAATCAGGCCCCAGAGGAAGGGAAAGAAGGATACCCATCAACTGCCTTCTTCCTCTGGGGTTACTGCTACAACTTCTAATACCAGCCTGCTCAAAGGTGTGCATGAGATGAGCAGATAGATTATGTGCAAGTATCTAGTTTAGCCACAGCCCTAAGGTTCTTTCTGGCCAAGTTCTGTATGCAACAAAGCTTTTTGCTATGGGCATTGCATCCAAAGTAAAGAGGTCATTTGGGCAGAGGAATTGGGGGTCACTGCAGCCCACCCAACCCTTCTAGCCCCTGTCCTTAAGGGTGGACATAATTTGGTTAAAGTCTATTTTGCCCTTCAATTTTGCCCCAAAGAAATGAAGAAATGGACATTAGGCAGGAGAAGCTACAGGCGATAACATTTTTTGCACTTTTCTTTCCTTAAAATTTCCAGAGATGTTATTTGTACTGCTTTTCTTTTTTGCAGGTTAAAATCTTGTAGAGCTTTGGATGGAAGAACAGCATTACTTCCTGGCTCTCTTCCCTAAGTAAGATCCTGTTTTCAATAGGTACATTTTCCATGATGTGGTCATTTGTTGCAGTTGAACAAATGCCACGATGTGTCTGTTGTCCACACTAGAGACCAGTGGTTCTCAAACTTTTGGCACCAGGACCCACTTTTTAGAATGAGAATCTGTCACGACCCACCAGAAGTGATGTCATGACTGGAAGTGACACCAAGCAGGAAGAGTTTTAACAATCCTAGGCTGCAATCCTATGCCCACTTACCCAGGAGTAAGCCCAATTGACTATCATTGTTAAAAACATACACATAGTAGCCTCTTAAAAGTACATCCAAAGTAAAGAGGTCAAACTTCCTCAAATGCAGTCACATACCATGGTAGCATCAAGTCTAATAAATTAAAAATAAAATATTGAAATGAATGAAGACCCACCTGAAATTGGCTCACAATCCACCTAGTGAGTCCCGACCCACAGTTTGAGAAACACTATAGTATAGACCATTTCTGGGCAAGTGGTTCATATTCTGCATCCATCAATGTCTCTTTCATTTGAATCTTGCATAGAACAATCTATTATGAAAGAGAGCATTTAAACACGCAGTTTCCAGTTTACACTTTAAGGTGCTGTAATCCCAGTCTACATCACAATCTTTTTTTTGTTTTGAGTGACACACTAGCTCAAGTGTGTTAGACCAGCTCTAATAAAAAGTTCCCACCAAATGTTCTGCTGTGTAGATTTCAAATAGTAAATCTTATTCCAAGGACATAGTATGTTATAAAAGTAGGCTACTGCTCAAGGCTTCAAGATTTCAAAGAGCTTTATACCTGGGAGAAATTGATTTTGCAACCATTTGATACCACTATTGATTGTTCAGAGCTGTTATGTTTATCTTTCTTTTCTCATCAATATCTGCCGGTTCGAAGCTCTACGCAGATGACAAAGATGGATGAATGAATGTGCAAAGGGAGGAAGGGGGATAACGTGTATGAAAGGCTTGTACATAAGGAGCCCTTAAAAGCGAGAGAATGTCCTGAGCAGGAGTCCTGAGTAGAAGTCCCGTAAGGTTTGGTGAACGAGCTTCAACATATCCAACATACCAGTGGTTCTCAAACATTTTAGTGCTGGGACTCACTTTTTAGAAGGACAATCTGTCTGGACTCAGTGGAAGTGATGTCATTAACCTGGAAGTGATGTCATGGCCAGAAGTGACATCATCAAGCACGGAAATTTTTAACTCCCCCATTACTACAAAATCAAATTTAAGTAAGTCAATTAAAAGTTTACAAGAAGTATCAGTATAAAAAATGATTTAAAATACAGAATAATCCTCTCAATGCTCCTTAGCAGTTGCTGATCCATTCCCCAACCATCCCGAGGGCTACAATTCCATCCACACTTACCTGGGAGTAGGTCCCACCGACTACCATTGTTAAAAGCATATACATATTAGCCTGTGAAAGGTACAGATCTGTCACATTTCCCCAAATGCAGTCACACACCATGGTACTATCAATTCTAATATATTAAAAAATACACATTGAAATGAATGGGGACCTACCTGAAATTGCCTTGCGATCCAACTAGTGCGCCCCGACCCACGGTTTGAGAAATTCTGTCCTAGAAACAACAAAGTAGAAAGCAGAATTGGTAATTTGATAGACGTATCTTGAAATCTGTGATGCAAATCCCTGTTTTCCCCTATTTCCCCCTGCTTCTGGAGACTTCTACCCCCCCAGAGGCTTCTATGATACATCAGCCCCCTCTTACAGAGGGGAAAAGGAATTTAAATATCTTTTCCTTTCCAAAGCCTCTCCACCTCTCCCCACTGCTGGATACAATGTGCTCCTTTTTGCCATGACTGCTCTGGTGGGGACAGGACAGTAGGATTGTCCTCTATTTCCCCCCAAACAGAAACTGGACTGAAATTGACTTGTTTGCTTGCTTCTGTCATTCTCATAGGATCAGCCTCTTCTTGGTCATAGGCTAGTCAAAATCATTAGATCATCTTGTGCGTACCAGAGGCTGATATCACATCAGGATTCTTCAGAAGCATCTTAAGAGACCATCCATTCAGGACAGAAAACCCTTCCCTGAGTCTGCCTCAATTCAATCTCAAAGCTTGAGTGATGATTGCCCTGGTGAGCTTTGATACAAAACACTTTCCCGTCATACAAAGAAACATATCCAAACAATTCCTTTCCCTTCAGCCCTTTCCCTCCCTCCCCTCCCACAACACAAAATGCCAAATAATTAAACCGAATCCATAACAAGCTGTGTCCTGATAGGGCTCGTCTTGGAAGCCTCCCACAAAGGAAACAATTACTGGAATATCGCAGGCCACGGCTTGTTTGTGCTCAAAATGGCTTGTTTGGTTACCAAATTAATGGTGGAAGCTGAGCCCTTTTGCTCACAGCCACGTCTTCCTTCCCTATTTTCCTCGATACTTTTTTCTTTTCTTTTCTCAGATAGATCTGTCTTTGTCAGTCCCCCCCCCGATCTTCTTTCTTCTGCAGATATCTTTGAACTCTTTATCGCTTGAATTTGAAACGAAGACACTGCTGATTTAAATAGCAGCATCACCAAGAAAAAAAACACTCTCCAACTCACAAAGGTGGGCCCAGTAGCATAGCCAGAGGGGGGTGGTTCAGTAAGTACAGCAGGTGCTGCACTGCCCCGTGTAAGCTGACCCTCCCACTCGCTATCAGAGCCATTCAGGGCCTGCTGTACTTACTGCTCTACCCCCCCGGCTATGCTACTGGGAGGGGGGGCCTGAGAGATCCCCCTCAGCGGGCAAATGGAAAGTGACAATTTGTGGGCAAAGGCAAGTAAACGTTGCCCAAACCTTACTGAAAATGATCTGTTACTTGTAAGGAAGCTTGTTTCCCATTGCAGAGCACTCAGAAAATGTGGGCTCCAAGTTCTGCAATGGAAGATCCGATCTACCGTATTGCGAGATGGGTAGACCACATTCATTTCTATTAATGTGCAGACCACCATAAGAACATAAGAACAGCCCCACTGGATCAGGCCATAGGCCCATCTAGTCCAGCTTCCTGTATCTCACAGCGGCCCACCAAATGCCCCAGGGAGCACACCAGATAACAAGAGACCTGCAAGGCTTCCTGGGAATTGTAGTTAAGAACATAAGAACAGCCCCACTGGATCAGGCCATAGGCCCATCTAGTCCAGCTTCCTGTATCTCACAGCGGACCACCAAGTGCACCAGGGAGCACACCAGATAACAAGAGACTTGCACGGCTTCCTGGGAATTGTAGTTAAGAACATAAGAACAGCCCCACTGGATTAGGCCATAGGCCCATCTAGTCCAGCTTCCTGGATCTCACAGCGGCCCACCAAATGCCCCAGGGAGCACACCAGATAACAAGAGACCTCATCCTGGTGCCCTCCTTTGTATCTGGCATTCTGACATAGCCCATTTCTAAATGGTGCAGCCCACCATCTGCACCAAGGCATTATAGGGTGGTGACAAGCAACCATTTACCACCATGTCAATCACATCTGCACTGGATGAGTGGCATTCCATTTTCCTTACCACTTTGCTGGAGAGATGTAGACTGGGGGAAACTGAATCCTCTTACCTATCCCTATGCCATAAAGTGATCAAGTTCTGGAGCAAGCAGATTCTTGAGAGGCCTGACCCCAAGAATGCAGTACGGCTGCTCCTACAACTGGACCTTTAAACAGCTGCAATTGCTGCAGGTCCAAGGCTCCCCCCACAGATACCTGCAATTGTTTTAGAAGAGCTTATTTTCCTTTTTCCAAAAATTAAAACCTTGTGTATCAACTTCCTTGAGAATGTCTTGCTAATTCACCTTCATCAGCACACTGAATGTCCCCTAAGTTTTTTTTTTCCCATCAGAGGGACTGTTAAGCAAGCGCTGATGTACCTACCAGACCTGAGTCTTGCCTGCTCCAGTATCAACTTTGAGACTTTTTAAAAAGATAATTAGAAAATTGAGTGCATGGAAGAAGAGGGGGCAGGAAAGCGGCAGAGTTGATATGGGACTGCTTCAGAGGCTCTCCGGTCCCGAGGCGAAGGAGGGCATTCCTGCCCTTTCTCCATCCTCGTTCCTTGGTGGAAGAGAGATGTCTTTGTTTAGAAGATAAGCCAACTATTAAATTTAATTACTTCCCCATGGATTTAGTGGGGAAGGTGCGATTTTCAGATGAAAGGTGTTTGCTCTCTTAAAAATGCCGTGGCACAAGGATGGCTACTGGCAGGGGAGACTGTAAAATGAAGTGTGTCGAGATGTGGCTTCCCCAAGGCTGAAGAAGGACTTCAAAGGGCTTCGCTACTGATTTGTAGCAGCCAAAGAGTCGTCCCCAAAAGAATCCGCCTCTAAAAAGAACAAGACGTCCTCACAGTGGGCAATCACCGTTTTCCACATTCTTGCTCAGAAAAAACAATGAATTCAGTGTGCTCTCTTGTTCCACAGAAACTTTTTCTCATCGCTGGTGGATATTGCAAATGGTGGGAAAGGCTAGTAGCTTCTCTGGTCTCCATTTAACCAAATGGTTTCTCATTCAACACCTGTTTTTCTTGTTGTGCCGGCCATGACATCCACTCCAATCTCTTCTTCTCTGTAACCCTGGTGATGAACATTAAAAGACATCTGTACAGGGCCCAAGAATGACGGAGAAAAGAAGGTAACTGTAGCTGTTCACAGTTAGTGGAGTGTTTTGTCTCAGCGTTCCTCAAATCTAAGTGGTCGCAAGATAGCGGAAGAGCAGCTGTAGTCTTTTTGGGACAATTGCTGCTGGAAGTGACTCCTTGGGATAATTAGGCCCCGACTGGCCTGGACACCTTTAAAAGGGGATTGGACAAGTTTCTGGAGGAAAAATCCATTATGGGGTACAAGCCATGATGTGTATGCGCAACCTCCTGATTTTAGAAATGGGTTATGTCAGAACGCCAGATGCAAGGGAGGGCACCAGGATGAGGTCTCTTGTTATCTGGTGTGCTCCCTGGGGCATTTGGTGGGCCACTGTGAGATACAGGAAGCTGGACTAGATGGGCCTATGGCCTGCTCCAGTGGGGCTGTTCTTATGTTCTTAACTACAATTCCCAGAATGCCTTGCAGGTCTCTTGTTACCTGGTGTGCTCCCTGGGGCATTTGGTGGGCCGCTGTGAGATACAGGAAGCTGGACTAGATGGGCCTATGGCCTGATCCAGTGGGGCTGTTCTTATGTTCTTAACTACAATTCCCAGGAGGCCTTGCAGGTCTCTTGTTATCTGGTGTGCTCCCTGGGGCATTTGGTGGGCCGCTGTGAGATCCAGGAAGCTGGACTAGATGGGCCTATGGCCTGATCCAGTGGGGCAGTTCTTATGTTCTTAAACTACAATTCCCAGGAAGCCTTGCAGGTCTCTTGTTATCTGGTGTGCTCCCTGGGGCATTTGGTGGGCCACTGTGAGATCCAGGAA
>NC_089826.1:5283035-5313035 GCF_035046505.1 Tiliqua scincoides
GGCCAGGGTTTCCCACCTGTTGAGGTCCACTCCTAAGGCCTTCAGCTCCCTCTTGCAGATGTCCTTGTATCGCAGCTGTGGTCTACCTGTAGGGCGCTTTCCCTGCACGAGTTCTCCATAGAGGAGATCCTTTGGGATCCGGCCATCATCCATTCTCACGACATGACCGAGCCAACGCAGGCGTCACTGTTTCAGCAGTGCCTACAGGCTAGGGATTCCAGCACCAATACATCCTATAGGGCCATGGCAGCAAGTCTCCTTGGCAACATTTGTTCCCTTACCCCAGGAAGAACACAGTCAGCTGCAATGGGTCTCCTAGGAGCTGTGCCAGTTATTTAGCAGGCGCAGAACCAAGGAGGCCCATGTCAGGCTTTTCAGACAGCGAGGGGGCATAGGATTTTTGCTGCCATGCCCACCCTTTTCCTGGACCTGATCCTCCCTCCAGCCTGCCCTCCCCTGCTCCATTCTGCCCCTTCCCCTTCGCTCTCCCTCACCCCAAAAAGCCTCCGCTGGCCAGCAGGAGGGCTTAGCCCCAGAGTCGTTCCAGCATTGTCTTCTTAGTGCTGAGGCCCAATGCCAATTAGTGCTGAGGCCCAATGCCAGCACTTTTGCAAATGGTGGTGGCTGAGACAATGCAGTGGCTGTTGGCACTGCCCTGGTATAAGAATGGGCCCTAAGTGGGAGAAAATGTGACATTGTAAGCATGACGTTCTTTTTCACTGTTGAAAAGTGACTGCAGGACTTGGTCCAAAAATAAGTCTCGTCTCGGCCCAAATCCTGGAAGCTAAGACTTTAGGTACTGGAAATTGCCTAACCGGCCAACAGCAGATAAAAGATAGATATCACTGCCGAACAGTTCAAAGTTTCTCAGAGCTCCACGAACAACTTTAGCTTGATGGAACCTCACCAAGCATTCAAAATAATAGGGTCCTTCTGGAGCCAGGTTGCTGGAAGCACTGAGGAAGGTGGTCTTGTACTCCAGCAACGATTGAGAGTTCAAAGCGTATATACGGGGGGGAAGGCTGTCTGCCCAGAGCCCCTCCTTGTGATTGCTACCGTGATGGCAGATACGGCTATTGTTCGGTCACCGCAAGCAATTTATTTTCCTTTGAAAGAAGCCTCTTCTGGAGTAGGTACTTGATAGTACAGCCAGCATCAAATTACCGGCTGGATTGAGACAAGCATCCGGGAAGAAACAGCCACAGGGTCGTGCCCCATGGCCTTCTCATTCAAATGGCTTGTGATTACCACCTGCTAGGGAGGACACACCAAGTGTGCCTTTGTTTATCTTCTCCTGGCCTCACACCTGCCTTGTGTCTCCTCAGCCAGAGGAGCTGTTTGTGTTGGAGCTGTGTGACCTTGTGCCAGGCCCAAAGCTAAGGTGCGTGCAATGGGAAACGGCCAAAGTGTTGCTAGCCTCAGAATTCAACTGGCTTTTATTTTCTTTGTGTCATGTGTCTCCACTTTCTGGCACCTGCCTCTAGTAAATCTGTGTCAAGTCCAGACCTATGTATGGAGTGCTTAGCCATTGCCTTTTCTCAATCATAGTCATGGGGCACTGCTCTGGATCAGGACTGTAGCAGAGGGAGGGGGAATTTAACTTTTGCCACTGTGGCAGTCCAAATTAGCCCCTTCCCATGGTTGCACTTTGCTTTGCAAGAGCATATCCCATTACAGCCAATGGGATCATGGCACTCACCAGCTCCAGCAGAATCATGCCCACTCGTGGCTAAGGTTTTTCACAGATCTCTTGGAACGATGCTGCATTATGACACTGTGGGGAAAACATGGTGGCTGCCAACAACATTTTTGCAACCCACGTACCCTAAAAGACTACTGGTGGCCTCTTTTTTCACTATTTTCCTTTACTGGCAGAGAAAGAGGGACAGGCAATTGATTACTACAGACAGACACCCTAGAAACAGAGCCGCAGAACCTGGAAGAGTTTTTCAACCAAAGTGTTCCAGACTCCCACAACACACCTGCAGACCTTTTGTGGCGCACCCATGTGCCATGGCACACTGGTTGAAAATCACTGATTTATGTGGTAACAGTCTCAGAAACAGTGTTAATGAATTAGTTCAAAATTTTGATACAGCAAGGGGTAGGCATCAGAGATCAGCTGGGCAGGGCAGCGGCTAAAACAGTGTTTTTCAACCTTCTTCATCTTGTGGCACACTGACAAGGCATTCAAATGGTCAAGGTACACCATCGGTTTTTGGATAATTGACAAGGCACACCATGCTGCCAGTGGGGGGGGGGGGGCTCACATCTCCCATCAATAAATGACCCTCCTCCAAAGTCTCATGGCACACCTGCAGACCATTCACGGCACACTAGTTGAAAATGGTTGGGCTAAAAGCCAACACCTATCCGAGGACCCACTCAGAGGACCCACTTGGTCAGGCTGATTCCTGCATCCTCAGTACAGGTTGTAGCGGTAATGCCCAATACATGATGTGGGGAACACCATGGGGGTGTTTTGCCCCACGGTCCCGGTCCCAGTGAGGGGCTTTGCCCCACGGTCACCAACAACTTGGAGCCCACACTGGGTGCACACCTTTAAAAAGACAAAGGCCTTCTACAAGAGCCTTTGTCTTGTGTTTCATGCTTTTTATTTCCTGCTATTAGCTGCCTTGGAAACAAGGGAAAAGGCCTGATATACAGCAAGTGTTCTAAGAGAAATAAAAATAGAAGGGAAGGGTCTGAAGTGCACATTTCAACACAAAAAGAGGAGGTGTCTGGCAGCTCTCCCCAGGGAAGGTGTTCCATCATTTAGCTACCATCACAGACAGACATTGGTTGAAACTGATCTTAAGGCTCAGATAGGTTAGTAACTGGTGGTTTCTTGGCCTTTTTTTTTATCCTAGAAGCACCGCTGATGTATTTAGTCAATTGATTTATATCCTGCTTCCTTTCCGTAGCCTCTGAACAGGTTATGAAAGTATTATAATTTTACATTAAAAAATACATTTAAAATATCACCCCTCCCCACCACAAAGATTCCATGGAAGCTACTCAATGGCTATTGCCCTCTGGTAGCAGTGTTGAAGCCAACCTCCTGGCTCTTGCTCAGCACTCCTTCTTTCCCATGGTCCAGACCTGCCCTTCTCCTCCCCAAATGGAGCCAAGTAGGCCCTGCTTTCCAGAGAGCGCTGAAATATTTAACATTACAACCAACAGTCAACTTTTATTTTTCCCTTTGTGCTGTCCTTAGGAAATTGATCTTAAACCGGCTTGTTTTCATTTTATTGATGTTCCTGGGGTGCGCTCGTGAAATAACAGTAATATAAACGGAGGCTAGCCACAGGGCTGGCGCGTCCATGCGCATTCAAGCTGCTGAGACAAAGTCACTTAACCACCGTTTAAGATGAATGACTTATAATCCTCAACTGTCCTCCTTCTACCCTTTAAAGCAGAAGCAATGTTGCTATCCTCATCAATAGATCAGCCGGCGATAAGCAGATAAGAGGCGAGAGTCAATAGTGCTGGCGTGAATGGGGAAAGCCTGAGCTGAAAAGCATCCCTGCGGGATTAAGAATGTAAGAAAGGCCTTGCTGGATCAGGCCAAAGACCAGCTTCCTGTATCTCTCAGTGGCGCACCAGATGCCGCAGGAAGCACACAAGTATCTTGTTGCCTATATCCTCTTGTCACTCCCTTATATTTGGCATTCAGGGTTAAGAACATAAGAACAGCCCCACTGGATCAGGCCATAGGCCCACCTAGTCCAGCTTCCTGTATCTCACAGCGGCCCACCAAATGCCCCAGGGAGCACGCCAGATAACAAGAGACCTCATCCTGGTGCCCTTCCTTGCATTGGCATTCTGACATAGCCCATTTCTAAAATCAGGAGGTTGCACAGACACATCATGGCTTGTAACCCTTTATGGACTTTTCCTCCAGAACTTTGTCCAATCCCCTTTTAAAGGCATCCAGGCCAGATGCCGTCACCGCATCCCGTGGTTGCTGTTTGTCCTGAGATAAACATTCCCATTGACCCCATTGCTCCCAAACATGTCCTGAACCATGGGGTGGAGGCTGAACTGGATTGTGATGGGGGCAAAGTGTTGCTCAGCTTGGCCTGTAGACAGAGGAAAAGTGCAGAACCGTAGGAGGCTGCACATACACTTCATGGCTTGTACCCCGTAATGGATTTTTCCTCCAGAAACTTGTCCAATCCCCTTTTAAAGGCGTCCAGGCCAGACGCCATCACTACACCCTGTGGCAAGGAGTTCCACAGACCGACCACACGCTGAGTAAAGAAATATTTTCTTCTGTCTGTCCTAACTCTCCCAACACTCAATTTTAGTGGATGTCCCCTGGTTCTGGTGTTATGTGAGAGTGTAAAGAGCATCTCCCTATCCACTCTGTCCATCCCCTGCATAATTTTGTATCTCAATCATGCCCCCCCTCAGGCGTCTCTTTTCTAGGCTGAAGAGGCCCAAAGTTTGAAGAGAGAAATGGGATAGAGGCTGCTGCTGTGGGGGATAGGATCCAGTACATGCCACCTTCCTTCCCCCTTTCACCTCCTCCCCACCCCCAGCTTACCTGGGTGTAGACAGCTCCAGCAATGGAGTGCTGCTGTTTAACAAAGCAGCGCTCTTGAAATGGCCACTGGCAGAGCGCTGCACACTCCATTGACAGCCATTTTGTGACAGCGGAAGCCTGTAGTGGTGGTCCGGGGGAGGGTTCGGGGGGAGCAAATGCCATTGCTGCCTCTGCCTGCCCTCCGGAGCCATTCTGAGGGCAGAGAAAGCCCTCCACTGCTTCCCAGGGTACTCTGAAAGCCTTCTGGAGTGCCCTGAAACAGTACTTCCAGGGGGAATGTCACCCAAGGCTCCATGGCTGGGTAAGTATCTGGGGGGGGTAGTGTATTGCAGGGGGGTCATGTTGCAGTCCTGTGCCCTGGGGTGGCACAGGGGCCAGGTGCGCAACTGGAAGTCTGTCTGATGCTCAGAAATAAAATTTCTAAGCATAATTAACCCACAGCACAACCCTATGCCTATCTACTCAGAAGTCAGCCCCACGGTCTTCAATGGGGCTTACCCCCAGGATGTCCTTGTAGGACATCTGAAGGCCTGTGGACCTCAACAAGTGGGAAACCCTAGCCTCTGAGCGGCCCGCTTGGAGGCAGGCTGTGCAGCATGGCCTTTCCCAGTTTGAAGAGACACTTGGCCAACAGTCTGAGGCTAAGAGGCAAAGAAGGAAGGCCCATAGCCAGGGAGACAGACCAGGGACAGACTGCACTTGCTCCCGGTGTGGAAGGGATTGTCACTCCCGAATCGGCCTTTTCAGCCACACTAGACGCTGTTCCAGAACCACCATTCAGAGCGCGATACCAGAATCTTCCGAGACTGAAGGTTGCCAACAAGAGACTCCCAGGAACATTTGCATAGGATTGCTGCCCCATTCTCATGAGCGACTTTTTGAAAAAAACAAAACGAAGTACTTTTTCCTCTTACAATAGTAACAAAATGAAAAAAGTTAAATATTTTTGTTCCTGTTAGGTGACGTGGGGCCACCTGATAACACGTGCTCAGCTGTAATGGCTGGAGAGCTTTGGTTTGGTTCTGCATGGGCAGTTCCCCCCCCCCCCAAGAGCTCTGGAGGAGCTACTGATGGGTAATTAATGAACAGTCGGTGAAGGTATCCATGGGTGGCGGATGCATCTCTTCTCCCGTGAACAATGAGAAGAGGAAACGTGAATGAGAAGGTGCTTCTCTCTGCCCTGGGCCATGAGCAATGTTCTGAACTTTGGATCATCACCCTGTTGGGATGATAAGATGTGACACAAGGACGCTTATGGTGAAATGCGTTTCACGCTGGCCTGCTAAGCATATGTTCCTCATATAGCACCATCAGATTTGATAACAGCTCTTCCGCAGCCATCTTCCATAACAGTTGTCACAACAAGAGGTGGCAAAACCCTCTTCTTTTGGTTTGGTTTAATCGTTATTTAAGCGTTTGCCAGTCAAACAACACACGATTAGTACTGAATCACATATGAATTCCAAAGCTACAGGAGAAGGTGTACCTGGTTTCGAAGTTTGTGCTTGGGCAGCCCAGTCCTAAGTGGGCTTTATACTGGTGGCCTAAGAGCTTTTAAGACTGTTGCAAAGGTGACATGCTGTCCAGAGCAGCTGGGCAGCCACCACAAGTGGTGACAGCTCACCAGCAGACCCATCAAGTCCCCCGCAATGGTGAATTAGCACAGGGGATGGGAGGGAGGAATGAGGCGGGGAGGAGGAAGAAGTAGGAGGAGATGGGGATGGAAAGGGAGGAAGAACGAAGGTTAGGAGGGGACGATATTGTCAACAGTGGCACCACCAACATACTGTCCCCCTTCAAGGCCTCAAGCCACCTTCCTGGGTCCACTCAGATTTGCACCAGAGAAAGTGTTGGTGCGGGTCCAAGTTGACCTGTTCTGGAAATTGAACCTTATCTCTGGGTAATGGAATAAATATTCCCTTTCCCAGAGAAGATCTCTGAGATTATCTCCCCGCAGGGTGCAACATGTCACAGCACGAAGAGGTCTATGGAGAAGCATAGGATTGGGACCTTAGTCCCTTTAATAAGCAAGGACACACCCATCTACCTTTTTCTGTGTGTATGTTGTTGACTTTTTTTTTACAACTTCCTGGCTTAGTCTTATCAGCGATTAGAGTCAATAAAGGACCACACAGTGACAGCAACATGTCAAAACCAGCCACGTAGGCATTTAGATTTGGCTGCACAGTTGTATCACTGAGGGGCAACTGAAGGCACAGATATGGACAAATCAAAATGAATAGGTGACTATTTCTGCAAAGAGCGCAGAAAAATCACTGAAGAAAGAGAGAGGCATTTTTTCAACAGTCAACTCGTTGTAAGTAACTCTGTCATGATATTAATTTGTTACTTAGCACATGCAACAGAAGCACATACATATACTGCCAGATGCCTTATTTTTTCACTATTGCCATTTACAAAGAGACACTTACAGTGACTCTTTTGAGTCACTATATAGTATTTGCATGTTACACACTAGTACAAAGAACATTTGCAGGGGCTGAGGGAGCAGACAAGTGAATAAATCTCACTGCTGGGGTCCATTCGTTGAAGGTACTTCATTTCCAAGCTAGCACTGAGCTGTACTTAACAAATACTTTACAGCATGTGTGTCCCACCAAATCTAGAAGGCTTCTGTCCACTGCAGACTAACTAGCCTCCCTTCCTTCCCCAACTGTGGCCCTAGTTCTGCAGAAAGTACCCCTGGATCCCACCACCACTGTAGCTTGCCTGTTTGAATGGCAGAAGTCCTCCCTGATCCAGTCAGCAGCTTCTCCAGCCTCAGCAGCTCCTGGGCAGGGCAAACACACACCAGGCTCCAATCAATTCATCAGCCATCCTCTTTCAAAACCTCTCTCCAACCTTCCTACTTCCCACACTCTCTGGCAATGATTTTTCATTCTCAAAGCCCTCATTGTCCCCAGCTGTGGGCCACACTCATTGCAAGCCAAGGTTTTAACCCATACTGTGTGCAAGGGTCCACTGATGACACCATACCCTATGGGGGGGGGGGAATCGCCCACAATTCCAATCCAGTGTGGCATCCTTCCCTTCCCTAAAGATGACCTAGAAAGCAGAGAAAAATATGTTCACCTGCCATGCTTCCCAGTGTAGATGCGACTCTGGCTTTCAGATTGTCTTTGCGTGGATGAGGAATTTAAAAAAAAAATTACATTCTTGAAACAAGCCTAGTTTCTCACTGGTCCCCACCATCCATTACTCTCAAGGTAGGTTTGGAAGGATTATAAGAACCAAACATAGGCACTTAAGGGTGTATGCACACATCCTGCTCCGTTATCCATTATGCTGCACATAACTGCCCAGTTCTTTTACAGCATAATCCTACACATGTCTACTCATAAGTAAGTCCCTATTATTCCAAGGGAAGCATGTCTAGGATTGCAACCTTAATGTCTTTGTCGTACTGTTTCTAGTAGTGTTGTGGATGACATTGAGAACTTTGTGGTAGAAAAATGGCAGGTAAATTTAAATGCAAATTTTTAAAAACAAAGCACTGGTTGGATGGGGGGGGGAGAGTCACACCTTGTCCCAAAGTCTCAATATCCAGAATTATTTCTAGATGGAAATTTTGTGAACCGGACATTCTGTGCATGTTGGGTGCTTGCAAGATTCTCCCCGTTCAGATTCCTCGCTCCATTTTGGAATCCCAACTCCTCTGAACTTGGTTGCAGAATGGAACTGGTGAGTTTGTAATCTTGCACCTTGGACTTCTGAAATGTATTTGAAATGCTCCTCTTGTATAGTGTTCCATACTTTCCAATGTGCACTGATTATAAAAGGCCAAGCGAAAAGGAATTTCCACGTGGGGAAATGCGTAGCTCAATAGCATCACGACAGGGGTACACTTTACCACATGTTGCAGATGTGGGAAGCTCAACAGGAGGCTTCTTACACAGGCCAACACACATTTTGCTTCCTTAAATGTTACAACGATTCCTGGGTATATTTGGGGTGCCGATTCCAAAAATGGCATCCGTTTTGCCCTATCACGTCTAGTTTTGGAGACACGGCATAGCCCCTTTCGTGAATGGTTCAAGCAGCTTCTTCATGAGGAAGCCTACACCATGGCTTCCTCATGAGGAAGCTGATTGAACCATTCACTAATGAGGCTATACGATAACTCCAGAACTAGACGTGGTAGGGCAAAACAGATGCCATTTTTGGAACTGGCACCCCAAATTCATACCAAGCCACCATAAAGTTTGGGAAAAACTTTTCTGACCCACAATTTTGTCAACCTGTGTTGTGTTGTGTTGTGTTGTGTTGTGTTATCTATCTATCTATCTATCTATCTATCTATCTATCTATCTATCTATCTAGGCCACGCAGCATGCCATCAGGGTCCACAGATGGAAAGCAAAGATTGCACAAGCTCCAAACTGAATTGCCATTCTCACCAGTCTTAAAATTAATTCCTACATCATTGCTTCCTCATGAGGAAGCTGCTTGAACCATTCACTAATGAGGCTATACTATATCTCCAGAACTAGACGTGATAGGGCAAAACGGATGCCATTTTTGGAACTGGCACCCCAAATTCATATCAAGCCACCATAAAGTTTGGGAAAAACTTTTCTGATCCACAATTTTGTAGGCCTGTGTTATCAGAACCCGTAGTTTAGCGTCAGTAACTTAAACTGAATGCCCCCTTCTTGAACTGGTGAAACCATGTGCCAATGACATTTGCCTAACTGCTGCCCAATTTACTACAATTTATGTCACAGGTTGGATAAACAATGTTGCACTAGGTGTGTGGAATAGACTGTTGAACAAGGTAGGAGATGTTGGAAGCATGCACATGGGAGGGACATGTTTTTTCAACATCCTACTGAATTACTTCTGGATCGGTAAAGCAAAAGCAAGTAAGAATGAGTGAGCATTAAAAAGCTCGGAGAAAAAAGCTCTGACACTGTACCAGACGGAATTAATTGAAGCCAATACTCACCGAAACAGACTGAGGAAATCCTCACACCCCTGACAGACATCCCGTAATAGACATTAGTTGCGTACGAGGACTCGGGAACCAGATGCAAATGAAGAAGTAGATTAAATAAATGTAAAATGGGGCTTGGCGTTTGAGAAAATTGGACGAGAGTCACTCGGAGAATAAGCTTGCTAAATAATGGGAGCCGGTAATATATTGAAGTCTACAGGCTAAATTAGAAGTCCATAGATGATATCTTCAGATATTTATGCGCAGCCTTTTATCGTAATAGATCCCTGAGTGCTTTGCAGAGTACGCGGAAGGGGGCAAAAGATCTTTCTTGCCTGCTGTTGAAATGGATCTGCGGTGTGGAGCATTTCATTTCCCCGCAGTGCTTTATAGGTCTTCCATTAACTTTAGATAACAGGTAACAAACAGGTTTATTGAATTATTGTGTAGCATGAAACTATATGGTGACATCAATACAGGTCGGCCGTTTATACTTGTGGGTTTGGAGTCCACAGATATGACTCACCACAGGGTCCAAACCTATGATAGAGGGCCCCATCCGAGACTGCATGGCCTCTCAGGACCTCAGAAAGCCCCCCACCCTTAGAGAAGTTGGAAAGGCACTTTCGGTTTTTCCAAAAACTGGAAGTGCTTTTCTGAGACTTGAGGGGGGAGGCTCGGAAAACCTCTGGACATGACTGGAAAGTGCTGGAAAGTTGGTCAGATGAGAGCCCTGACCCACAGATTTGATTATCTGTGGGTTTTGGCATCTGCGGGGTTCCAGGAACGGAACCTCCATGGATGTCGAGGGCCAACTGTACAACAAATGAAACACCGTTTCAGAAGGTGGTCCACGCTTTGGAATATTTAATTAAGCAATTCACACAGACTTCACAAACATGTCATGAATACTTAGTACGTTGAGGTAAACAATTAAGATGGAAATTAAATTAGGGTGCAAATTTGGGTGGTGGCTGATTGGAGGGGAAAAGTGAGATAAGCATCCTTTCAATAAACAAAATGAATAAATGAGGAATAAATGGTAAAAAAAAAAAAAAAGTGGCTGGATCAATCCACTAAATTCAAACCAGGTTTAACACTTTAAAAAAAAAAAGTTCTATTCATGTTTTGGACCAACTGCAGCCAAGAGTCCTATATATTATTAGCATCCAAGTCCAAGCTGATTCGTGAGAGTAGATCAGGCCCTGGAAGGGGGATAGGATATGGTGCATGTGGGTACCACCAATCCTGCCCCCTTTTGGGCCCAATCTTCTTACCTCTTGCCACATTTCTGCCCTCCCCCTCCCTACTCCACCCCTCCTTGCCCTCCCCCTGTGCCAGACTTACACGCTCAGGCAAGTGTCTGTGCAACTTTATACTTGTGGGTTTGGAGTCCACAGCTATGACTCACCACAGGGTCCAAACCTATGATAGAGGGCCCCATCTGACCTCCCAGATGCCACCAGAAGTTCCGGCCACATAGAGGTGGTGGTGGAAAAGGACATTTCCACATCTCAGTGGGCTTTGAGGTCTGAGCTCATACTGACCCTGGTGCGAGCTCTGACAGAGGAGAGGAGCTAGTGCAACAAACCAGGTGTGAGTCTGGATTGCTTTGAAATGGCTTACGCGAACTTGGTGTTGCTTTCCTTGTTCCAATTGTCGAGTCCTCCTTTCCAAAACGCGGTACAGCCCCAGACTTATTTAGCATAGGAAGAATTACAGTACCTGGCTCAGAGAATTGGGACGTTAAATTGCAGTACTCACTCGGTAATTAATGTTCAACTTTGGGGGAATGAATTGCTGGTGCAGAGTGCTCGAGGAAGGGAAGGGAAGATCCCACACTCATGCTAGCTGAACATTGTTTTCAGACAATTGGCAAAGAATGATTTGATCGTCTTCTGTAGGGGATTTCAGCTTTCCCATGGGGAGCGTTAGATGTCATCTGTCTAATTTGCTAGTTAAAACTTGTACATGTGGCTGGCGAGGGATAATTGATTGGAACTCATTTCACTGTTACATGAGCTACATGTCGGTAAACAGAGAGTCTGTGTTCGTATGCTGAACAGCTCAGCCACCAAAATATAACCCCCCATTTTATTTCAGAGATAACAGCACCATTAATTAGCAAATGATTTAACTCCCAAATGTGGTCATGGCACATTCTGTTATAATAACTGGCCTATTATTCAGATATTTAAGGAAAAGAATTACCGGTTAGACTACTGACTTAGAGCCAATCCTGAGCTGCCTTGGGTACGTGGCTGTGGGACACCAAAAATGGCTGCGCCCGCATCCTGCACACCCAAGGCAGCCGCGGACGGCACTTAGGGAGAAGGGGACTTTCGTCCCCTTCCTTTGGGTAAAGGGAGTAGCCCCGCAATGGGGATATCCAATTCACCAAGTAAAAGCCTCCACGTTGGGCGGTGAGCCCGACGCAGAGGCTTTGGATCCGGTGAAGTGCGCAGGTCATCTTTCACCTCTTTCACCAACTGGGATGACTCATGTCGTCAGCAGTTTTTGCAGCTCTCGGATCCTTCTGGCTGTTTCAAACTGTGTTCCCAGTTGTTCTTTAAGCTTCAAAGGCAGCAGCTCTACCGCTCAGCCAGATCTCCTGCATATGAGATGCCCAATAGCTTAAAAAGCCTTTGCAGTCATCAGAATGAGTGCACATGGAGCATCTCTGCGGATTATTAAGAATATTTATACAGGTATTTTTACCTGTATTTTTACCTTATGAATATTTATAAAGGCAGGGCCTCTTTTCCCATGGGTCCAGCACCTGTGGATTTGACTCAGTGTGGGTGCTGGATCGACACTAGAGGGCCTCACCTGACCACCCGGACACAAACAGAAGTTCCCTCCAGTTGTGCATGGGAGGTTTTCTGAGGCTTGGGAAGGCTGTGTGTGGCCTCCTAGAGTCTTGGAACACCTCCCAGTGGTATTGGAAAGGCACTTCTGGTTTTCATGAAAACCAAGAGTGCCTTTCTGACACCTCCTCGGACATCTTTCCAAGGACTAGAGAGGCTGCACGCAGTCCTCAGAACACCTCTGGACGTGACCATAAGGTGCTTCTGGTCATGTATAGAGGTCCCCTGATGGCCCCCACCTGAGGATCCCAATATCCACAAGTTTCAGTATCCGAGGGGGAGGTCTGGTAACGAATTCTCCCATGGATAATGAGGGCCAGCCTGTATTGTGTTTTTCAACAAAAAAAGCTCACAAAACAAAAATCAAATAACTAAATGGTTCCCTATCCCAAAATGGCTAACAATCTTAAAAAAAAAAAAATGCAGAATGACCCCAACAAACAGCCACTAGAAAAGGCCCTGTGCTGGGATGAAGAAAAACATTCTCCTTTTGCTAAATATAAGAGGAGCACCACTTGGGGAAGAAAATAAAAGCCTCTTTTCCCAGTTAGCAGGCAAATGTTCTCCTAACATGTTCTGGTTTGGCAAACCAGACACGTTCTGGTTTACGTAATTATTTTTGCCAAATGGTTGGAACTCCCCCCCCCCCGCCCATAAGTCATAGTCACATGGGGGGGCTGAACCTGGGGGGGGGGTATAACACAAGTGCAGAATTTAAGATCACGGTTCCTTGAAGAATCAGTGGGACGCTTGACTCGTATTAGAGAACCGGCCCTCTATCGAAGCTGTGCATCGCCTCTGTGCCTTCCTCAAGCCCTTTGTCAGTACGTCAAGGATCATACTGACAAAACCGGTAGGGGAGGGAGCAGGTTGCTGCTTCTTTGTAACATGTGAAGCTATAAATTCTTTTCTGCATGAGACAGGAAATGGCTTAATGAGCTCCATCAGTATAAGAATTTGATCTCTCCCTCAGCCTCGCTGTGCCAAAGAGGCTAAGCTGATTACTTCGACAGAACTACATAGATCAGGCACTGTATAAATAAATTTGCTATCAAACTCAATATCTCATGTTGCACAATGCTTGACAACCAGTGCGGCTGTCTGGGCCGCATTGGATTATGGATTTGTAACCTTCCTTTTTGCGGGGTGTGTACACATAGTTAGCAGATGAATGGGTGCATTCTTGCCCAAGAAAAGCAGTTTGCGCTGCAAGAAGAGTGTGCGTTAGTCCCCAGAATCAATAAATGCTCAATCCATTAATTATCGCATGAAGAATATGAAACAAAGGACATGAATTTCAAATTCTATGCAGCTGTGGCTCTATCTGTTGTTACCATTAGTGTTCTGGGCAGTGGCACAGCTAGACGAGGTGCAAAGCATTAAGTTTTGCAGGCACCTGGATGCACTGTGCAAGTGGCCCCTCTCCTTTGGAGCCATTCCAGGTAGTGGGAGCAAAACAGAGGCATTCTGGGACACATGGATTAACAAACATGCATTATTGGTCATGTCTTCTGAATCTCCCAGCTTGGCTCCAGAGACAAAGGGGGTCTGGGTCTGAAGACAATCGAAATGAATACGCAGGTTTATTGGGACGATTAATTACCATGGAAAGGAGGGGAAAGCATGTAAATCTATGCACGATAACTGTCACTGTAATTGAAACTGAGTCACTCTGTTCCTTTACTACAGCCATTTTCAACCACTGTGCTGTGGCACACTGGTGTGCCAGGAGTGGTCCACAGGTGTGCCACAGGAATTTGGGAGAAGGTCATTTATTAGTAGGGCCAATGGGGGAACTGAGCCCCCCATTGGCTGCATGGTGTGCCTTGTCAATTGTGAAAAACCTGATGGTGTGCCTTGACAATTTTAGTGCCTCGTCAGTGTGCCATGAGATGAAAAAGACTGACAATTGCTGCTTTACTACATACAACTTATTAGCTTTAATCTTGGACACATGTTGTTGGCAACCTTCAGTCTCGAAAGACTCTGGTATCGCGCTCTGAAAAGTGGTTCTGGAACAGCATCTAGTGTGGCTGAAAAGGCCGATTCAGGAGTGACAATCCCTTCCACACTGGGAGTAAAGTGTAGTGAGTCAACATTCCAGGTTCTCGGCTTTAGGGCAGGAGTTTTCTGTTTTCTGTTGCCTGGTGCAGAGTTGTCAATCCGCTTGTCAGTTTTCACCCTAAACCCCACGCACCCCATGAGGTTAATGGACCGTGGCGAGGCAGCTCCTTACTGGCTGGGGACTGCCCAGCTTAAGGCGGGCGGTAGCTGCCCAATGAGATGCAATTATCTCTCCCACCGTTGGAAGCAGCCCCTGGCATCACGCTCTATGCCAATCGAGCAAAGACTTATAACCGGTAAATTGCTGCTTCCCGTGTTGTGCCGACGCCGTATGGCGAAGTTGGAGTGTCCTCTCCAGTGCGCGAGGCCTGGGTCAAGTGGGTATGGAGGATAGACTGTTACCCATGCAGCAAATCCCCCCTCTCCACATCACTGGAATGGTCCAATGGAAAGGCAGAAGCCAATACGGTTGGTTCCAGCGGTGTCGCAGGAGTTGCCAGAGCGTGACTGTGTTCAGCCGCGAACTGCCTCAGGGACTCCGGCTCCGGATTTTGCCTTGAGGTTGACTCCTGAAGCCTTTTCCATAACTAGATGTAGCCACAAAGCAGTGGAGGTTTGGGATTAGAGCTTTCCTTCTCTCAGGTGAGCTGCCTTCCCAGGCTGACGATATATGAATTTACTGCAAATCAGAAGTTTTGGGGTTTGGGGAATAATAAAATAATCTATGTGTGTTTAAACGTCTATGTGCATTACTAGAGGGGGTGCAAAGCACTAAATTTTGCAGGTACCTAAAAGCGCTGTGCAAGCGACCCCCTCCCCTTTGCAGCCATTCCGGGCAGGGGGAGCAAAATGGAGGCAAATGCTTGCATGCTGCTTGCAGGGTGCATTCAGGCACCTGCAAAACTTATTGCTTTGCACCCCCCCCTTGCTACACCTCTGGTGCACTGGGGCTACCTGCATCTAGCACCTTGTTAGCATGCTGTACAATGTGTTTGTGATAGTATTTGCGGCCCAATCCTATCCATCTTTCCAGTGCAAATGAATGTTGCCCCAAGGTAAGGGAAAAACCACTCCCTTACCCTGAGGAGGCCTCTGTGACTGCTACCCCCACCCCACCACAGGTTGCAGCGCATGCCCCGTTGGCACGGCTGCATCAGTGCTGCAAGGTTGGATGGGGTTGTACCCCTAGAATCCTTGGCAGACAAGTCAGTGTGGACAGTGCTTCCTGAAATTGTGATCTTCCCAACATCCTGTTTGGATAAAGTAAGAATATTTAGAACACAGGCTCAAAATGCACAGACGGTTGCAATGATTCATGGTTGTTCCGTCACCACCGTGGAAGCGAAAACCAGCAGAGATTCTTGCTGGATCAAAGGAAAGGTTCGTGCAGCTCAGAAACTTGCTTTCTACTGTATCCAAGCAGATGCTTCTGAGAATAGACCACAAGTTCTCCTGTCCAAGCCCAGATGAAATGAACGAGGGTAGCGCAAGACCTGTGCAAGATACTCTGTTGACAAAGAAGCACTAAAAATCACCCTGGCTGAGGCTGTACGGAACCCAAGTCAGCCGGTGGTCACTGCAATGCATGTCAAAGCCTGCACTTTTGCAAGGTTAGTATAAGTTCATTTTTGGTGGGTTTATTCCACTGCAAACACTGTTCCCTCACTTTTTTATCATTATCGCTGACTACAGGAGAATGCATGGTCCATTTAACCTTACGCTGCACATTTAGCAAGCTCTGGAGGTCCTGTCAGCAGGATTGGCTCCATTTTTTTTTTAAAAGATCTTAGTCTAAGTCAAACACGACCATATCCACCTCCCTTTACATTTGCAGCACAATTCCTTCCTCTTTCCTTTTTCAACAGCCAGGAGTGACCTATGCACACGGAATACGAAGCCAAAGTGTCCAGATCTACCCCAGGGAGGTCAATTCCAGCAGAGTAGCCACATTACTGCCACAGCTCATTGCGCAATTACCATGCGCAGGACACGTCAAACGGCCTCGTATGGTGACCAGAAGCTTTCCGACCTCACTCAGAATGCTGAAAGGACTATCAACAACAACAGTATTTATATACCGCTTTTCAACAAAAAGTTCACAAAGCGGTTTAGGGAGAAAATCAAATATCTAATGGCTCCTGTCCCAAAATCTGGCTCACAATCTAAAAAGATGCCAAAGAACACCTGCAGACAGCCACTAGAAAAGACACTGCTGGGGTGAGGTGACCCAGTTACTCTCCCCCTGCTAAATAAAAGAGGAGCACCCACTTGAAAAAGTGCCTCTTAACCAATTAGCAGGGGTTATCCAATGATAATGATAAAATAGGGATCTCTAAAATTTTCGGCTGAAGGACCACATCACATATCTGGCACAGCATCAGAAAAAAAAAATTAAATATAAAATTTAAATACATTAGAGATGGAACTTGGATGGATGGATGGATGGATGGATGGATGGATGGATGGATGGATGGATGGATGGGCTCCAATGCCCAGGATTTCTCCAAGCACCAACACAGCCCAAGAAATAAAGCACACACTTAAATGGACCACCACAGGGCCCCTGAGAAGAATTTTATCAGGGGGTACAAAGTTTCTTCTGGGCCCCTTGCAAAGGAGGAGGGGTGAAACAGAACGGGGGACGGTGGTGACTGGTGAGCACTATGTGGGCGGGGGGAGAACAGCTAGCTTAGATGGCTTGCAAAGGGATTAGACAAATTCACAGATGAGCCTCCCATGGGCATCATAGCTAGACGGAAAAATCTTCATGTTCAGAGACAAAGTGCCAGTTGCCAGTGGCCACAGCAGGAGAGAGTTACTGCCTTTGTGACTCGATGGGGCTTCCTGCAGACTTCTGTTTGGCTCCTGTAGCAACCAGGGTGACGGAGGTGACAAACCTGTGGTCTGACCCGGCAGCCTTTTCATGCCTTCTCTTGCTGCTTGCACGATGCAGGCAGCCATTTGTGGGTTGCAGCTCACAACACAGATTGCGTCCCAACCACTTGTTGCTTGTACTCCAACACCACAAGCCTCCGACAGCTGGCACCCATCCATACATTTCCCGTCACTCCCCCAAACCTGCCTTGGATTCTGAGGGAGGGGTGGAGGTTTTAAACCCCCTCCTTGCACACACAATATCTGACTGGGTGCTCTTTACTGCCTTCCTTAGAAGTCATTCAGCCTGTCCTATTGATGTGCCAGTGGTGTTTATTCAGCAACGTCTGCAGCAGATAAAGACCCCCAAAACATGGCGGTGCATAATTTGTCCTATTAATTTGGGAAGCTGCGCTCTCCGTTTTATTTTGCAAAGTGCCATTTAGCTGTTTGACATCGTTCTAATCACTTCCTGATTATTCCCCATTATTTGGACACCTTCATAAATTACTTGCCAATTTATGATGATGGTTTTACAAGTTTTCAGAGATCAGGCAGTCAGATAGCAATCTTTTGTGGAGGAGACGGAGATGGTAATTATGCTCATACCTTGGGTATTTTTTGTGGGCAGATGATTAAATTGTGTATTTAACAGGATGAAGCAGCTGGGCTTAATTTAAGCCATGGCTCATCTCTGGAACCTGTTTTGGAGGGCCAGGTTGTATCCTCAGAACATGGAATGAAATAATGGTGTAGTGACATCGTGGAAGATATTGCCGAGGAGATAGGGTGTGGTCTCCACAGTGCCCCTTGCTCTAAGTAAATGCAGGGTTAAGGCCCAGGTGGTAGCTGGAGGTGTGCTGCACAGCTGCAGACACTAGAGGCTGAAGTGAACCTGGGAGCATATAAACAGCACCTGAAGGAATTTGTGGTGTGGGTTGTAGGAGGAGTGAATGTTTGAAGAGACGAGACTAACTAACTGGCTTACCTGGAATCTGACCTTGGACTGTGACCCGGCATATTGACTTTGGACTCTGATTTGGCAACCTTCATTTATTGGACTGGGACCTGACTCGGACGCATGCTTGCTGCCCTGGTGAGTTAAACACGGGAAACTAACCAGCCTTAAGCAGGCTCGATAGCCAGTGAGGAGGAGTTTTGGCAAGACAAATGGTACTAAGAGTTTCTTTAGGCATGAACAGAGTGCATTTACCATATCATGGAATAATCACAGCTGCCCCAACATTTACTATGTGGAAAATGATGTGGTCTGCTCTGCTCTGTATTCAGTGTAGGTTAGAGGCCACTTCGGGGTAAGGGGATATTTTCCCCTTACCCCATGTTGAGCCACAGTTTGCCCTAAGGGACTTCTCAGATCTGTGCCAGCTAATTAACTGGTGCAAATCCAGGAAACTATTGTAATGCTTGGACAGCTGGGAAAGGGTTTTCTTTACTGCCCTCTTCCACCAGCCTGGTCCCCAGGAGGGCACTTCTGGATAGAGGAGAGTGGATTGAACCAGGCTGGCGGAAAAGGGCAGTAAAGAAAATGTTTATTTGCTTTCCCTGCTGTGACTTTGTTCTCTATGGGCCTACTCAGATCTACACCAGCTATTTTGCTGGCATAAATCGATTACGTTCAAGGTGGCTTGTCAGACCTGGAGGAGGAGATCCTCTTGTGGACCTCAGTACTGCCAAGCTCTGCCCCCGGCCCACCCTTAACCTGTCCCAAACTCCACTCCAATCCATCCCGTTCTGTTCCCATTGCCAACCTACCTGGTGTGATGGCTGATCTCTGAGCCACTGTAGCCCAAGCATGGCCTTCTGCTGATGGCAGCTCTCCACGCAACAGCGGAGATCACAAGATCCGCCGCCATATCCCACAGACAGGATGGGGCCCTTTCAGAAATAAAGTGGGGCGGGAACGTGTATAATGTGCACAACTGCTCTGAGCGCATCAGTTTGTGATTGGCTGAGTGGAACCCCCCAATTTGGATCATGCGATGAATAACTTAATGTCATGATGCCATAAGCTAATGGTGATGTCATGCAGCAGAAGCCTGTCTGGCGAGAGGGCAATGCTTCCGGGACAGGCAAACACCTTTGAAGAAATCCCAAAAAATCTCCAAGCGTTGGTTGCTGCTATAGGCATTCCTTAAAAAGCGCACTTTCAGCTCAGTCCTAGTTTGTATGCTGCTTCCTTTCTATGCATGAGACAAGAATTCATGGAAGGATGTGCAAAGTGGATAAAACTATTCTCTAATGCAGGGGTGCTCAATAGGTGGATCACGATCTACCGGTAGATCGCGAGGCAAAATGAATAGATCGCGGAGCCCTGTCTCTCCAAACTGTTAATATGTTAGTTTCGTCTAGTGACTAGACGAAACTGACATATTTAGCTGACACTAAACTGACACTGAAACTGACACTTTAGCTGCTCTTCAGGCATGCAGCAACAAAACTGATGAAACTGACTAGACTCCAGCAGGGGCTCCATACATTAAAGGGGGTGTCTGTCAGATGCTTCCTTCCCCCCTGGTAGATCTCCGGGCCTTGCTGGGTTTCAAAGTCGCTCTCGAGCCAAAAAAGTGTGAGCACCCCTGCTCTAATGCTTCATATCAGTTTGCTGAGATGAGCTGCAGTGGATTTTGGAAGGAACAGGAAAAGAGGGCTGGGGGAGGGGGGGAATAGCAAATCTGAAGATAAATAGGCCTCAATGTAAAGTTTAATTACGGGAGCCAACATGGGTTGATAGCCTGGTGGTAACAAGGACAGGGCCATAAAAGGGGACGCAATGAAGCAATGCAGTATTCCTGGTAGAAACCCCTTGATTCAAGTTTAATAGCAATAATAGTTGCCGGTGGGAAGTGGAGTGATGATAACACAGCCATTTCTTTTGAAGCCTTTTAAATAAAAATCTAGCTCCATCAGCAACCCATAGAGCATGTCAGTGTATTATATTTTTCTTTCCTGTATTTCTCTCCTTCACCTTTTTTTTTAAAAAAAATCCTTTTACAGTCAATAATGATCTTACCAAGTGGGGAGGGGGGCACTTTTGCCAAGACCAAGTGTGAAACGGATTGGATCTCAAAAATATTGTCAGGTGTTACCTGCATATGATCAGCGGATGCGTCTATCTGCGCTCTCATTCCATTTTCTTCCAGAGTTACAGAGCTGTGTCCTTTTCAAGGCTCTTGGGAAGGCAAGCAAGAGAGAAAACTGTTCCATTCTGCGCTGAATTCAGAGCCAAACCAAAACAGCCTTGACACTGACAAAGGTAAGGATTGGGCAGGGACTGGGATATGGACAAAGCTGGTCAGATCCCAAACTGAGCAGTAGTGGCATAGCTCAAGGGGGTGCAAAGTGCTGAGTTTTTCAGGGAGGCTCACCCCAGCATGCAAGCGATGTCCCCCTCCCCTTTAGAGGCATACCCGGTGGCATTCCCGGAAGACCACCCGGAATGGCCCCGACGGGAAGGGGGAATGGCCCCTTGCACACGGTGGTGAGGCTCCCTGCAAAACTCAGTGCTCTGCACCCCCTCTAGCTATGCTACTGCTGAGCAGGACTGCTTGGTTGGGGTATGCTCCCAAACCGAGCATACACCAATGGAAAAGGACTTCTTCTGCATTACTGTCAGCTGTCTGGCTTTTTTAAATTAGAGGCATGCCCTTGTATCAGTGGGGGAACTGTTCCATGGAACCCCCCCCCCCACAGGTCCAGAAACTGTGGATACAGGGTGCTATTAAAATACTGTAGCAGCCCATGTGTGTACCCCCCCTTTGCACGCTCATTCCATTGCCATAGTTTTGTGTATTAGTGTTGGAAGTGCTGGTGTCTCTTCCTTAAACCAAGGTAAGTTTTTGCTCAACTGAAGAGTGACACAAAGGCAACAAGCTTCCATGCTACAGACAGGAGGCTAACTGAACATTAACATGAAGCACTTTCTGTTAATGTTTAGTTAGGTTTCCTCTAGTGTGCAGACTGGCTGCCTGCATGTTGAGCTTCAATTTAGTAAGAAACTCGCTTGATTTAAAGAAGCACTAGTGCTTCCAGTGCTACATTATGGAATGGGCATGTGCTGAGTGCACCCCATCCCAGGTCTGCGGATAACTATGGATACCAGATCCATGGCTATGGGGGCCAACTTGTATATGGGAAAGAACATAAGAACAGCCCTGCTGGATCAGGCCATAGGCCCACCTAGTCCAGCTTCCTGGATCTCACAGTGGCCCACCAAATGCCCTAGGGAGCACACAAGAAAGCAAGAGTCCTGAATCCTTATGCCCTCCATTGCATCTGGCATTCTGACATAGCCCATTTCTAAAATCAGGAGGTTGCACATACGCATCATGGCTTGATGCCTGTGATGGATTTTTCCTCTAGAAATTTGTCCAATCCCCTTCTAGGGGAAAGGCTTCTAGGCCCAATGCCATCACCACATGCTGTGGCAAGAAGTTTCACAGACCATCTCTGGGTAAAGAAATATTTTCTTTTGTCTGCCCTAACTCTCCCAACACTGAATTTGGTGGGGGGAAAAAAAATTTAGACCTTTTTATCTGAACTGCTCAGGCCAAAGCAATAACAAAATATTCATACTTCTGCTTAAAGCCTTTGGCCTCTATGGTAATGCGTACTGCATCGCGCTTGTCACAATGAAGTCTCTGACACTAGTTGGCTAAGCGGGTGTGAGGGCATGGAATATTCACAAACATTCCAACTCCTCCTTGAACAAACATACTTACGGTATACTTGTGGTACATATATACTTGCGGAGAAGAGGAAACTGACGGTTTGGCTGGTTTAATTCATAGATTAAAGCCTCACCCAGGCTTTAGGGATTGGGTTGCTGGGTCTAGAGCACCCATTTTCAACCTTTTTTTAATCTCCCAGCACACTGACAAGGTTCTCAAATGGTCAAGGCACATCATCAATTTTTTTGGACAATTGACAAGGCACACCATGCTGTTGGTGGGGGGCTCACATCCCCCAATGGCCCTACTAATAAATGACCCTCCCCCAAACTCTTGTGGCACACCTGCAGACCGTTCATGACACAGTGGTTAGAAATGGCTGACCTAGAGCCTCTACACCCCAATGGGACCATAGTACCCTTTAAAGCATTCACAGAAGGGACACTCGGCCAGTTGGCTACTACTGTTACTGCAGTATAGTGTTCTGGCAAACCTAGAAGAACAAGGGAGTCCAAGAAGCAGGGGAGGGAAAACTTAAATGTAATACCCTGATGGAACTCAGAGAGCCAATTCCTTCAATGCAGACTTCTAGTGCAGTGATGGCGAACCTTTTAGAGACCGAGTGCCCAAACTGCAACCCAAAACCCACTTTTTTTTATCACAAAGTCCCAACACGGCAATTTAACCTGAATATTGAGGTTTTAGTTTAGAAAAAAAAAACTCATACATTAACATCTTTTACCTACTATTACTTGTAACCCTTAATGAACTTTTCCTCTAGAAATTTGTCCAATCCCTTCTTAAAGGCATCTAGGCAAGTTGTCATCACTGCTTCCTGTGGCAAAGAGTTCCACAGACTAATTACATGCTGGGTAAAGAACTATTGTCAGGGAGGAGTGGCTACAAGACCATGTAACTGCTCATTTTCTCAAACAAGAAAATATATTTTTTTTAAAAAGCCCCACCCACAGAAGTGGGCTCTAAGGCTGCAATCCCAGCCACTCTTTCCTAGGAGTTAGCCTCATTGACTCTAATGGGGCTTACTTCTGAGTAGACATGCACAGGAGCAGACTCCAATCCCAGGCACTCTTTCCTGGGAGTAAGCCTCATCCACTGTAATGGGGCTTACTTCTGAGTAGACACGCACAGCAGTAGCTCCAAGGCTGCAATCCCAGGCACCCTTTCCTGGGAGTAAGCTTCATCGACTCTAATGGGGCTTACTTTTGAGTAGACACGCACAGCAGTAGCTCCAAGGCTGCAATCCCAGGCACCCTTTCCTGGGAGTAAGCCTCATCGACTCTAATGGGGCTTACGTCTGAGTAGGCACGCACAGGAACAGACTCCAATCCAAGCTTGCAGAACAGGCAAAATTGAAGCAAATGCAGGGCAGGTGGTGGTGAAGGGGGAGGAGGGCAGTGAGCTCAGGGGGCGGAGGGAAGCAGCCCGCCCTCCCAACACACTGGGCTCGGAAAAAGCCTCGGTTTCCTTTAAAGGGACACACAGCTTCAGCGCCCCTCCCCAGGCTGCCTGGCTCAGCACTGCATGCCGACAGAGACAGCGCTGTGTGCCTTGTCTGGCATGCGTGCCATAGGTTCTAGCGCAATGTAACATTTTCAGAATGCAAAGCAATTAACACCATTGTACAAGAAGAGTCCCTGGACACCAACATTTCACTTCAATTGGCCAGGTAATTATTGCAGTTGGCTCCTAATGTTACAGTCCTGCAACATTTTCATTTCTGTAGATTTGCAACATTTCATTTCCCTGAGCAGAGAAGAAAATAACAGGACAGGGAGATGAGATGTGAAATGAGGTCAATGGCACAGCCTCCGCCAACCCAGTGAGGCTGTGGGCATCTGTTTCTTAAACAGCCACCAAAAAAGGTTTGATATTTGGCCGAGTTCCCAAAACAATAGGGTCTTCGGTCAATCCAAGGGAAAAATTTTTTGAAAACTCCTTTCAATGACTAACGGCACGAGCCCGAAGCCTTTGCGGTAAGGGGCAGCAACCGCCGCACTGGCCTAGGGTGTCGCGAAAGCACCATGAAGCACTCTGTGACACCGAGAGAGCAAGGCGTGCCAGAGGAAAGGCCTGCATCATCCTGCCGACACAAGAGCCAGTTGGAAAGTCCGACGGAGCAGGTAAGCTCCTTCCGCATAGAGGCTGGGGGAGGGGAGGTGGAGCAGGTAGGGGGTATAATAGGGCAGGGGGAGGGCAGGGAGGAGTGGATCAGGCCCAAGAGGAGTTGGGATCCGCAGCATCAGAACAGGCTATATCCTATCACCCCTCCTGGACTTGAAAATGAGGCTTCTTGGACATACACCAGCAATTTTGCTGGCACAGATACAGATAACCCCCATTGTGTAGGCTGGGGCTTTACCCAGGGTAAAGGTTGAATGTTCCCTTACCCAGTGATGTATACAGTGCTTGCATACCCAGTGCTGGATACAGTGTGGGCTACTGCGCTACTAACCCTACTGCTCCAGCACTGGTTAAGATTGGGCTGTGTGGTGTAGTCCAACAGATAGGAGAGTAGCCAGGCAGTTCACAATGAGAATTAAAATACAAGCCTTACAAGAAAGTAATTTAAAGCACAACAAATCCATACAGTAAAATGGGAGGAGAATCACACCAGAACTAAAAGCAACAGAACCACCATACTGATTTTCATTTAGTAGGGTCGGGCTCATTTTTCAAAATGATTCGTAAGTCTATCTTGCTTTCTGTTTACTCAGAGTGGATCCTTCCGGGAGCTGCACAGGTAGGGCATGAAGGCAGCCACCATATAGTCCAAGAGCTGATATTGGACTATCCAGTGAAAGGCAAGGCAGAAATGAAATGATAAATAAATAAAATATTCAGAGGTACACCACCTCTGAACATGCGATTTAGCTAATAGCCATTAAGGAACATTTGCCCCTCCTCCCTGAACTTTTCTCCCACTCTATTCAAAGGGGTACCCCGTGGCAGGGGCAAGTATTGGAAGTATCTTTAGCTCAGTGGCTGAGCCCATACTTTATTTTGGTTCTTGAAAAGATATCCCAGTTCCATAAAATAACTGAAGGTGATGCATTACTTAAAAAAAAAAATGGTTGGCAACCTTCAGTCTCGACAGACTATGGTATAAGCCTACAGCACCCGGTATTCCCAGGCAGTCTCCCATCCAAGTACCAACCAGGCCTGACCCTGCTTAGCTTCCGAGATCATGGTATAAGCCTACAGCACCCGGTATTCCCAGGCAGTCTCCCATCCAAGTACCAACCAGGCCTGACCCTGCTTAGTTTCCAAGATCAGACAAGATCGGACATGTGCAGGGCAACAGTTGCTGCACATATTTAAGTCAGAAGACCAATAAAAATAATAAAAGCATAATCCAGCTATAAAGCAACCATCACTGGAAGGTCATTGTATGATAAACCTTTGAGAATCAAAAAGTTGTTTTTACCTCCTCCACTGGCAAATGGTATTAAAAGATGCAACTTTATGAGATTCAGGGATGGGAGAATGGGACTATTCCAAAGGAATTATGTGGTCCGAGGTTCAATCTCCTGCATCCTCAGGTAGAAAATGTTTACTCTGTAATGATGGGTAAACTCCTTAAGAACATAAGAAGAGTCCCACTGGATCAGGCCAAAAGTCCATCTGGTCCAGCTTCCTGTACCTCACAGTGGCCCACCAGATGCCCCAGGGAGCACACAAGACAACAAGAGACCTGCATCCTGGTGCCCTCCCTTGCATTTGGCATTCTGAGGTAGTCCTAAGATCAAAAGGTTGCACATACCCATTTTGAAGAGAAAGGGGGCTTTTAACTTTTTGCCCCATTGTGGTCCTTATCTGGACCAACCCTTCCCCCTACTCTGTGAAAATAAGAACAGCCCTGCTGGATCAGGCCATAGGCCCATCTAGTCCAGATTCCTGTATCTCACAGCGGCCCACCAAATGCCCCAGGGAACACACAACAAGAGACTGGCATCCTGGTGCCCTCCCTTGCATCTGGCCTTCTGACATAGCCCATTTCTAAAATCAAGAGGTTGCACAGACACATCATGGCTTGTAACCCTTTACAGACTTTTCCTCCAGAACTTTGTCCAATCCCCTTTTAAAGGCATCCAGGCCAGATGCCGTCACCGCATCCCGTGGTTGCTGTTTGTCCTGAGATAAACATTCCCATTGCTCCCAAACATGTCCTGAACCATGGGGTGGAAGCTGAACTGGATTGTGATGGGGGCAAAGTGTTGCTCGGCTTGGCCTGTAGACAGAGGAAAAGTGCAGAACCGTAGCTTAGTGGAACCATCATTCCTACTTCTTACCAACAAAATGTCAGTCTAGAAAACTCAGCTCTCGTTCATTCTGCAAAGCTTCTTGCGCTCTCAGTGGCCAGCCCTCCATTTGTTCTCCTTTCTTTTCCGCATTGGAAAGTGTAAATTGTTTGCTGCCAGTCTACGAGATCTCTCTCCCTTAATGATGGAGAGGAAGATAAAGTGCTTACAATGCTGATGGAGGTTGAGGTGTACGTAGCACTCCAGACACGGAGTGATATACAGCCATGGGGAGTACACTCCGCGGAGATTCATACACTGTGTTGCTGGATGGCCTGTCTGCGCCTCGGTCATTATCTCCCGGACCACAAATCTCCCAGGAAGCATCAAGGTCGGTTTGAAGACTGTCAGTCTGGTAAAGGTACAATTGATTGACAGCCTTCTCAGTTCTTGCAACATATATTGAAGTTTGAACAGCTTCCACTTAAGACTTGCATAGAGTTTGGTTTGTTAGGGATAAAGAAGCTGGTAACAGGCTCAATAGGGATGCTGTGAAGGCACATTCTCCCCCATGCAGATGGGGGGGTCTGCCTCTGCTTCTTCAGGATACTGTGGGGTGGGAAGGGGGCTCCCATTCATCAGCATTATGATCAGTCCACAGGTGAGAGGGGCTTTGGGAATGGGCCAGATCAAGGTCATCTGCTTTCGTAATGAGAGAGGGAGAGGAAGCTGCAATGCCAGGCACATCAATCTCTTATTAACTTTTGCTGCAAGTGTTCTCAAGAAGCTGTGAACCAGTTTATTCCAGTCCCTGTACTTTGTGTGACAACCAGCTACTTTTTTTTTTTTTAAAGAATCATAATATTGGTCTGATTTGACTTATCCTAGTGGGGATTCTGAGGCAGTCACCCAGGGTGACTCACCTTAGGGCGATTCAGCCCATGTCACTGAATTGGCCCCCGCGCAAGCCAGGGCACCCATGCAGAAGCCTACAATCACAAAGCCAGAACGGCAAGTGGAGTGTCTTGGTGTGGACCCTCCTGGCCCCTGTGTCTGATTGGCTCGAAACTGTGCTCCCCCCAAAAAAGCAGTTGGCGGCGATGTCATCATTTCAGTGCCAGTGGCATAGTTAGAGGGGGGTCAAAGCGCTAAGTTTTGCAGGAAGCCTCACTGCAGCATGTAAGCGGACCCTCCCGTTTGGAGCCATTCCAGGCAGTGGGAGCAAAATGGAGGTGTTTGCCATATGCACGCTGCGCTGAGGCCCCACCGCTCCTGGGGCTAACCCTGCAGTCACTGTAACAGACTTTGCTGAATCCAGGGATTTGGGTTCTCCTGCCCTACAGGACTTCCACGCTATCATGTCCTGGACTCTAAAAACAACCTGCTCTGAAGTTCCTATCAGGAAGTGGAGTGCTCACCTGGCAGCTGAGACCTCTCTTTAGCAAGCTCTGCTTCAGAGACAAGGCCTGATGTAGGTGCTTCCAGGATCAGGGCCTCCACTGATGTAGCAGGCAGATGGGGCTGCAAGGTCTTCCAAAAGGAACCCCAGTTGCAGTCTTACTGGTACAAAACCTCTCTCTGCTTCGCTCCTCAGCTACCTTGTGGGCAGCTTTCCTGCTGTTCCAGTAATTATGTCCTGGACTGCAGTTCTAGCCGTGACATAGCTAGAGGGGGTGCAAAGCATTAAGTCTTGCAGGAAGCCTCACCACAGCATGCAAGGAGCCCCTCCCCCTCCCCCTTTGGAGCCATTCCAGGTGGGGGAGGGGCAAACAGAGGCATACCTCTGGTTCCTAAGGGGAGGGAGAGGCTCCCTGCAAGACTTAGTGCTTTGCACCCCCTCTAGCTATACCACTGGTTCTAACATTAGAACATAAGAACAGCCCCACTGGATCAGGCCATAGGCCCATCTAGTCCAGCTTCCTGTATCTCACAGCGGCCCACCAAATGCCCCAGGGAGCACACCAGATAACAAGAGACCTGCATCCTGGTGCCCTCCCTTGCATCTGGCATTCTGACATAGCCCATTTCTAAAATCAGGAGGTTGCACACGCACATCATGGCTTGTAACCCGTAATGGATTTTTCTTCCAGAAACTTGTCCAATCCCCTTTTCTCTCCTGGCTGCAAAGCTCTTTCAAGCCTTGCATCGATGGGAACTGGCCTTTGCCTTCTCAACTTCAGTGAGACCTGTTTTGGGGAAGCCAAGTGAATAGGAGGACAAAATTAGCAATATTCACAGCACTGCATGTTCCATCTTGTTCGAAACCTTGATCGGTGTCAAGACGGGGACATCAAATTCAGCAGCGCAATGTTAATCGAGGGCAGTGATTTTTTATTGGAAGTGAATAAGGGTCATGTCAGGGAAGATGTATCCCTCGGACGGTTTATGGTCACCTTTGTTTGACAGTGATTAAAATAGCTGCTCATCTGTTTAAAGTGTGTCAAGAGGAAGAGACGGGGGGCATTCTCAATAAAGCTTCGTCTACTATCTAACCTTCGGAGGCTGGAATTGTCCAGAAGTGGTACTAGACACAGGGAATGTGGACACTTGCCCATAATCAGCTGCCAAAGAACATTTGCTTTGAAAGACGGTAGTATGAGTGTAACAGCCCAGTCCGATCCCTGTTACTGGATCCGGCCCGAGGCCCCATTCACCCAGGGCGTCCTGCACAGGCAAACTCCCAGGAGCTCCCAGGAGCATCCCAGGGAGGATGTCAGGCCAATCTGCTGCCAGCCAGGCCAGGAGGGCAGAGATACTCCATTGAACCCCAGGCTAGCTGGTGATGAGGGCAGTCTGGAGGAGGTTGGCTAGCAGCCAGTGAACTTGGACAAGGCTGCTGGCAGGGAGGAAGACCAGTGGGTGATGGAATCCCCACCCCCTGCCTATCTCTGAGGCTACTGAACCCCTTGACACTCTGGGAGCCTGACCACAAGCTTCTCCAGCGGCGACCTCTCGTGACGCCCCAATATCATTCGCCCTGGAGGTCACCATCTCTCCCCTGGCAGCACTGACCATACGGACCCCAGTTCTCTCATTGATGACTTTTATATCCTGCTGCCTGCCTTCCATCACGAAACTCAAGGTGACATACTTGAGGCTCCAGAGATGCCCCTGATCAGATCTAGGCTTGTAGATCCAGGCCCCTGAACCGCCTGATTAGATGTGGACTTGTGTAGCTTTAGCAAGATGGACGCATTACATTTGCACAGCCCATTCTGCGAGGACATGTCGTCCCAGCTGCCTGCGAGCTGCTTTTCGATCACTCAAACGGCGGTACCGTTTGTCTGCAGCAGACAACAGCATGCCCCAAAATAAAAACTTGTACTGCATGTTGTCCTAGCTGAGAAAACCTTTTCCTTTTTTGTGCTCTGAATATCAAAGCCTGCAATTCAGAAGTACTTTATGTGTAGCGTAACCATTTTTTCTCTTGTCTTGCCAAGGTCAATACGCTGCAGAGTTATTTCGATGCAGTTATGGAAATTTATATACATGTTTCAGAAAATTGCCAATTTTCTTTGCTATCAAAGGCAGTTTCCCTTCTTTTTTTTCCCCCTGTGTGACAATTTGACTCCCTATCTCTTTTCCAATCTCATCTTAAAGTCAGTTGTCTCTTCCGCTCATAACTCACTGTCTAATAATGCAGTCATAGCTCGCTCCATTGCTTTCTTATTTATGTATTTTTAATGTTCCTATCATTACATTTTCTGAGTGCAAACAGTTTGAAGGAAACCTCCATGTCCTGCCA